>NW_028253529.1:0-176515 GCF_964263255.1 Lissotriton vulgaris
ATCTGGTAGCACTTTTTGTTTAAGGAGGGCTTGAAACCAGAGGAGGGTATTGGTCCCCTCGCTCCCCTCCGGCACTACCACGATTCTAAGGTTAGAACCGCATGAGTGATTTTTTCCAAGTCCTCCAGCTTAATCTCCAGAGCAGTCTTCTCTGCCGTCACAGTATTTATTTTCTGAATTGTGGAGCTCATCTGATCCTCCAAATGAGCTATCCTCATTTCTGCCTCATCAAGTCTGATAAGAATGCCAGAGATCTTTTCCTCAATTTTTATTTATTTTTTTGTTATTTATTTTCAGCCTGAGATGAAATGCAGCAGTCTTGAGCTCCTGCGCTTTTTTCATATCTCTGATCTCCTTCAAAATGAGATTAAGCAAAGTCTTAAATTCCACCAGTTGCATGTTACCCCCAGTGGACGAAAGTTGCAATTCTTCTTGTGGGTTTTGAATCTCTGCATTAACAGCTTGACCCAACGATTCCGGGCCCCTCTCCATTATTGCACATGAAATTTCCAGTATTTACTGCAGACTCTCTTGAAGCTGCTCCAAGGTGATATCTGTAATGGAGACCTGCTGTGGGGGTGAATGCTGAACAAATGAGTCTGATGGACTTGCCTGGAGGGTCAGCAATGTTACCCCCTTAGGATGGGAGGATATTAAAGGTACCAGAGACATTAATGGGACCTGGGAAGGTTGAGAAATATTTAACCTCTCAGAAGGAGTTCCTACTGACTCTTCCCCTGAGGTTACTGACAAGGCTGTACTTAGATGTGCTGAGTCTTGGGTGACTAACGACTGGGTGCTCTTCTTAGCAAATAAGGGAAAATCTTTAGAAATTTTTAATTGTCCCTTAATGGTCCAGACGTGGTCTCACTCAGCTCGCTGGACTGGGCTTTTTCCCCTTCATTTGGACCATCACTCTGAACAACCGGGTTTTAAACCCAGCGGCACCAGGGGCACGCCCAAAGTCTTCGGATTCACCTGTCTTGGTATACAAAGACACGGAATACTTCTGGGTGGCGTCAAAGACCAAATTTATTAGCTGCAGCTAGTAACAGTGATCCTAGAAATACATCACGGTGAAAATTCTCAGGAGACTGCTTAATTTTGTAAGGCGAAACATCGCTTTTTATACCCAATATTCACATTATAAATGGGCACCCACTGCACAAAATTCTAGCCAATAAGGTACATTTTCAAACAAAGTATCACATGACAGAAAACTCAGTTTGCAATAACCCAACCCAAAGTAAATTATTAAGAATGTCCCAAATTCAATCTCTACAAGCCGGACAAACCCATAATTGAAAGCACAATGCATGTAATGAAGAAACATAGAAAGGAAACAATGACCGATAACGAGCAAGATAACGCATGTGTAAAGAAACTAAAAGTTAACTATGTCCTGAACATTGATTGGCAATCTCAGACAACGATCAACCAAGGAAATTGGCTTATCAGGGTCAGTTTCAGGTGAAGGAGTCAGATCCTTTCAGTTCACCTTAGAGTCAAGAAGAACCTAGTTAATGTATACCGACACGAAAAGGCCAGGTCGCTTTATTGTTCGACCACATTCATCGGCCTACGTGATGGCAAAACAAAATGGAGGCACGGACAAAATGGAACCCATATTTGAGATAAAGTCTCTGAATACGTAATGAACTCGCTAGTTAACGTGACAAATTCACTCCATATTAGCCGAACTTACTAACTATGGTACGACATCACCAGAATCGTGACGGAACCATACAAGATAGGATTTACAGAACCTCAACACCTTCCCCCTTTCTGTGACTGCAGCTCATGCGGTGGCTCAAACAAAGTTTCTGTAGAGCTCTCAGAGCTGGAATTCAGTGCTGAGCAATTAATCAGACCTTCCTCTTTGGTCAAAGTCCATGCACCTTTTGCTTGTATCAGGCATTGTTTGCTTTCAACTCGGTCGCCCCATCCACTTTTGCAACGGCATTGGCTTATTTCAGATGTCTGCCCATCTTATATATTTTTTATTTATTTTTTCCTTGTCAGTAGCCTCAAACCAGCAGGTACTGGTGTCAGGGCTAAACAAAAGCCACTCTCTCGCCTCTCTAGGGGCTTACCCGCAGACCTAATAAGCTTAACTTGCAGTAATTTAAATGTCTAAAAAAAAAAACAGCCAAGCTGTGGAACCTTTTGTGCTCAAAGTACCTCAGCCAGGAATATAAATAGGGCTGTGGACATTTTTTTTTGTATGCTCTCACAGAGCACAGACAGCTCCTGCCAGCCCAGCAGCCTCCAGCAGTTTAGCAGCTCACATACCTCCTTAACTCGAGGATTCAGTCTCCGTGTCCTCTGGACGCCCTTTCTTCAGAGTTCCGAGATCAAATTAGGCTTCATTTTGGCTCCAGGGCTTCTAACACAAATGCTTGGTTCACATTAACTTATTTCTGCCGCTCTGGGACCGAGAAAAAGTCTTGGCAGCATCTCGGCTTTCTCCGTATCTCAGAGCAATCCACCATTACAGCCTTCATTGGTGTCTCCTCTGCAGTGGGCGGGGCAAGAATCACCTGTGCTATGGAGCAGCGGGAATCTCCATAGCATCGTAACCCTTTCCTTTAGGGGGTATGATTTCCTCATTGCAGAATCTAAGTAAATCATTTTCTGAAAGGTCATCCAAAAGGGAGAAGCTACTATGACCAGATATAATGAAAGGAGATAATTGAGGTGGAGTTGGATGGGGGATGTTTTAAGCCAGATCTTTATATAAAAAAAGAAGCAGGATCTTAATGTTGACACTCTTAAGGTGGCCTTGCTGAGAGACTCAGATTAGGTCCCTAGCCAGTGTGGGGGTTCCTAAAAGAAAAATAATGCAATCCCCCAGCCCACCCTTCTGGTCATGAGGACCTCAAGAAAAGCTTGGAGTTCCAATTTATCCAGTGTTTGTTCATAAGTTAAAGCGTGGTCTCATTCGCATCAGGGAGCAGCTTTGGAACATTTGCTATGATAGCAAAATGGCACTGGGCCAGAGGAAGGTCACACTCTAAGGCACAACCAGGAGTTAACCCCATGGTTTTAACAGGATGGATAGGGTTTCCTACAGAGATGCCTCCCTCCCACTAGTGTGTCAGGTGGTTCATATTCCCTTGAACTGGGGGGGAAATAAATAGCATGGCACTCTGCCCAGAGATATTGCTCTCCAATCTCCTCCAACTGACCATGGACCAGGCGGTCATACAGCCCTGACAACTTAGACTCCATGAGATCGACAATCTACTTGCTGAATTGCTTAATAGACTCTTTGCAATTAAAATGATATTTCACTATTGGAGACACAAAAGATGTAGGCCTGGCTGAATTGTCAGACGTTCCTGGGCGTAGTTCGCGGAGTCGCACTCCGCGGAGCTACGCGAAGACGCACTTGTACTCCGCGACCTACGCGGAGCTCCGCAGCCATGCGTAGTTGCTTGCTAGACCCGTTCGCGTGCCGTTTTTCGTCTTCGGGAGCGCGGTGCGCGTGTTCGGGGCGTTGCCTGCATGCTCGGGATGTTGCCTGCATGCTCGGGATGTTGCCTGCATGTTCGGGATGGCTAGCGCGCTAAGTTACCCAAGAGGTTTGTCCCGCCCGCTTGCGTTCCCTTATTTCCTGTTCCGGGTCACAAGTAACGTGTTTGGGTTGTGCAAGACATGTTCGGGAACTCATCTTCTCGTTCGCACTTCAAAAGTGCGTGATCGCGCTAAATATCGCGCGAACCTACCCACGTGGTCACGATGGGCGCAGCCATCTTGGATCACACACTCTGGCTATGGTTTTGGGCCTACTTTAGCATCTAGCTCATATCTCTTCAATCCTGGGCCCTTATTCATGAAGAGCTTGCGCCGACAATGCGTCAAAAATAATGACGCATCGTCGGCGCAACGCATGCGCCATATTAATGAAGTGACGCATCTCCGACAATGCGTCACTTTCAGCTTACTGCGCGAAAAAAACACTGCGTGAAAATGCCCTGCGACACGCAAATATTAATGTATGCAATGTGGCCGTTACCCTGGAAAAACATGCGCAAAAGTGACGCATCCACATTTACGAACTTTCCCGCTTTTGACGCATCCGTTTTGGAAATTACGCAGCGTTGCGGATGCGTCGGAATTGGTGCGCCTACAAAACGGACGCGCAAGAAATGACGCATCGGCACATAGCAAGAGGAGAGGAGGCCAGAGTGAACATTGCTGCAACCATCCCCACACCATGGAGGTCGTAATGCTGCGAGTAGCTGCCAGACGGAGACGACTAGCTGCAGGAATCCCACCACACCCCCCTGCCCCACAAAATCCACCCCCCCCCCCAAGGCAACTCCACAGAAAGGAGCGGTTATTCCGTCCAAGGAGCGTCCTGAGAGGCCTCAGGGATGAGGAGGTAATAAGTCTATTCCGCCTGAAGAAGCAGACCATTGAACATCTACTGCGACTCATTGGACCAAGGCTAGAGGTAGGAACCAACAGGCCTACCAACATACCGCCACAGGCAAAGCTCCTGGCTGTGTTGCACATGCTAGCGTCGGGCTCCTTTTAAACAACAGTTGCGAAAGTGGCAGGAATATCCCAGCCAGCTTTCTCATCATTCCTGCCAACTGTCCTGGATGCCATCATCCATCTCACACCCCGCTACCTCCGTTTTCCCAACAATCCACAACAGCAGATGGAGATAAAGCAAGGATTCTATGACATAGCAGGCTTACCCCATGTGCTGGGTGCCATGGACTGTACGCATGTGCAATTAGTACCTCCGGCAGCAACTGCACATTTGTACATTAATCGCAAACATACATATTCAATCAATGTTCAGGCCATTGTGGATCACCGTGGACTATTTACAAATGTGCTGGCAAAATACCCTGGCAGTGTACATGATGCCTTCATATTCAGGAACTGCATCATAAATGATCGCTTCAAGAATGGCCAGTATGAAAATGGACTACTTGTAGGTAAGCAAAAGAGTATGATACAATGCACCATCCATGCTACCATCCATGCTACCATACTGCTAATATAGCTGCAATAACTCATAAATGAGGTTCTGGATGTAATAATGTTGTACTAGCATATACATACACATTAATAGAAGGGCCCTAATTAATGACGGTCATGCGCTGCCGGTGCGTTAAAACAAAAATGGCAAAAGGTCACGCACCAGTGGTGCAAGTCCCTCATAAATGAGGCCCACGGTCATGTAGAGGCATATAGGGAGTCAATGCATGTCCTTCCAAATACGTGAAAATAGAAAAGAATGTGGGTGGTGCACAGCGGTAGTAAACGAAGTTCGTAGAAGCTTGTTCAGCTGAGGGTGCTCTCAAGGGTGGTGCTTCCGTCAAAGCGCCAAAAGTGCAAGACAGGTAGTGTACACAAACCACTGCAAATACATCCCCTTGGCGAGGCACTCCATATATGATCATGAAAATGATTCAAAGAAGTTGTAATCCAAGTTCTGTTTTTTATTCAAAAGTATTCAAGTTAATGGGTTATCGATGATATTAACAGCATATCAATCCATAGCATAAATTCATTTCTTCAAGGCCCTTTGTCAAGGAGCGTTCATATCAACGCGTAGCAAGGACCGCTACTCGGCTGTTCTAAGACCAGCATTACAGAACACCGGGCCTCCTGCCCCAAATGCATTGGAGAAGTTCATACTTATCTTCTTGAAGAAATGAATTTATGCCATGGAATGATATGCTGTTAATATCAGTGGTTTGCGTACACTACCTGTCTCTTCCAAATATGTGTCCATTGCACAGCACAACTATGTGCCAAAGGTGTCTTGCATGTGAGTCCCTGGGTGTGTTCTCTGCAACATCCATGCCCAATGGACACTGCCAAATGAAATATTACCCACAACATATGGCCTCTAGTTTACCACAACCATATCAAACTTTTCATTGTACCTTCTCATTTATTCTATTACAGCTGACCAGGGGTATGGCATTCAGCCGTGGGTGATGACACCGTATGGAAACCCACAGACATCAAAGGAAGTAGCGTACAACCAAGCACATTGCAGGACAAGGAACATTGTGGAAAGAGCATTTGGTCTGCTCAAGGCCAGGTTTCGGCGCCTGGACAAGTCTGGTGGACGCATGCTGTATTCACCACAGACAGTGTGCAAAATAATTTTGGCTTGTGCAATACTTTACAACATTTGTGTTCTCACACATGTTCCCTGGGATGATGATCCTGATTTAATTCCAGAAATGCCCGAGGATGACCAGGAGGATGGGCATGCTCCTGTAAATCAAAGCACAGCAGCAGGCATCCGTAGACGTGCTGAGATAGTGCGTAATTTTTTTAAGAATGTCAAAAATAACATCCTCATTATGCATCTAGATTTGTGTTTGCACCAATAAAAATACTTCATACAACCTTTTGTACCTTGTGCATGATTATTTGACAATAATTTACACTGCAATTTGCATGACAATCTCATATGTGGAGTTAATACATGACACTTACTCTCATGTCTGGAGGCTGACATCAGACATACATCAGGCCACACATCCATTTACATTGTACTGCCTTGCAATTTCACCTGCAATGGTGACACTCACCAGTGTCTGGCCAACACAGGTACCCTGGCACCATAGTGCATGTGTCTCGGTGTGCAGGGTATGAATGCACATGTGTATGAAGGTGACCCTTCCTGTACAAAAATATTCCTCCATGCAACACAGCATACATAGTGCAGGTAGGCAGGCCGGCCATTGCGTGTCAGCGCACATGAAAAGCACATTAATCTCCCATATGTCATAGACACAGCACCTTCCCACCCTATTTGCTTGCTGTAGGGAAGTGCCGCAGGAATGCATGCAGTAATATTGTACGCAAAAACATCATAAATTAGGGTCTAAATTCACAATTGTCAAAAAGCAACATTTACCATCCATATGTTGTGGTGCAGAAATTTAATAAAGCACTGGTGAAGATGAGTCCACATAATGAAATCACACAGCAGGAAAAATGATAACAAAGTACTTGTATGTTGCAAAGTCATGATGAAAGTAAATAAGTAATAGGACAAACATTACAATCATCAACATGTTACACAGTGGATGTGCGTCAAAATATGACCATCCATTAAAAAGTAGCCTTCAGTGCTCACACAAGTTTGCATAAATCAACAAATGTGGTAGGCACATAAATGAAGTTAGTGCATCCTACTTCATAATCTTATTCATGACTCAACACACAAGTGAGGTTGGGTCTGCCTACCTCAGTATCTGACCCATGCATTCCTGACTCCACGCACAAAAGTGACGATAGGTCTGCCAACGTCAGAATCTGAGCCATGCATTCCTGACTCGATGCAGAAAAGTAACGTTATCTGATCTTATCTTCTCTTAGGTGAAATGTATAGAGTGCACTGACACCATAGGCTTCCTGGCGCCATAAGACAGAGTGAGTGAGGAAGGAAGATTGAGTGGCGGAGATTTAGCCCATGGAAGGGAAAAGGTGTGTTTGAAGCGATTCCCAGAAGTTCAGAAGGGAAGGGGAGGATTTGAAGGAGAGAGGAAGGAGATCCCAAAGCCCAGGAGCCAGATGACAAATTGTGCAACCACCAAATTTTTGGTTTTTAGGATTGGGAGTGACTACCAGATGACGGTGAGCTGATTGGAGGGTTTGTGTTGTGCGGTGAGGGCAGATAAGATATTTGAGAAACGTGGGACGGGACCAGTGGAGGGCTTAGAATGTGAAACAGGTCACCTTAAAAGATGCCCTCTGGTCTATTGGGAGCCAGTGAAGACTGTGGAGTAGAGGTTTGGCTGATTGCCATCTGGGTGTAATGTGAATTAGACGGGCTGCTTGAATCTGGACAACTTGGAGACGGTGTGGCAGGGATTGTGGGAGACCGTAGTAAATGGACTTAGAGAAGGCCAGGCGGGAGAGCACGAGTGAGAACACCACTTGGGGAAGTGCGGTGGGAGGGAGTAAGTGACTGACTGTACCGATCTTCCGGAGCTGGTACATAGAGGAAGAAACTAGTGCACCCACTTGTGCCCTGAGGGAGAGTTCAGCGTCAATGATGACTCCCAGACCCTTTACTGATTTTACCGGGGCTGGGGGGGAACCTAGCTCTGAGGGCAGAACTGAGGGCCACAGTGGCCATGACTGAGTCCAGGGAGGAGGAGCTCCGTTTTCCCGGGGTCAAGCTTCAATTGGTTCTGGTACATCCATAATTGGATGTGGATCATTACAGCGTGGAACGTGTTGATGGCATGAGGTGAATTGAGCGGGAGGATGATCTGTAAGTCGTCAGCGTAGTAATACACAATAATGTCCCATTTCTGTAGAGAATGGATCAGCAGCCAGAGGTATAGATTGGACAGGAGTGGTGAAAGGGAGGAGCCCTGTGGGACTCCACAGGACGTGGGGGTATTTGTTTCAGTATAGGGTCCTAGGCGGACCGTTTCAGTTCTTCCAGTTAGGAAGGACTCGACACACTCAAGAGCGGTTCCCTGGATGCCTGCATGTTTGCCAAGGTGGAGAATGATGTTATGGTCCACCGTGTCGAACGCGGACGACAGGTCCAGGAGTAAGAGGGCTTGGGGGGGACCCTGCGTCGGCGTTGCTCCTGAGTGTGTACAAGAGTGGCAAGATAACTGCCTCTGTTGAGTGGGCAGGTCTGAAGCCGCCTTGATTGGGCTCCATGTGACAGGAGCATTCGATGTAGTGTGACAGACATCGGGTTACATGGTCCTCCATTAATGTTGAGAAATACGGGAGGAGGGAGATGGGGACGTTAGGTCTGCATAAGTTTGAATCTGACCCATGCTTCGCTGACTCTAGGCACAAAAGTGACATTACACAAGGCCCAAAAGTGACTTTGGTCAACATATGTCATAGTCTGACTCAGCTGAATATACAAACACAACATTTTTTGCAGGCTAACATGGTTTGTCCCTGTTGAGACACTTCCATGCTAAGCGTAAACATGCATCTTTTGCCCCGCATCAAAAAAACAGCAGCAAATATATGCAACAACATTGTCAGATAAAATTCTGCAATGCGCCATTAATGAAGATTGTGACACATGCCAATAATGTCGCATGTACTAAAACTGGTCACACCTTGAGGAGAAAATATATCATCACTCAGCCATGCTTCAAATTTACAATGCCACATAATAATGATTTGGTCGCATGACAATAATGCGGCTTTGACGATAACTGGTCGCACCGTAAGGGAAATATGGAAGTAGCGTACCATGCAACAAATCAACGAGGCGACATAATTAGGTTTTATTCGCATGCCAATAATTACGCTTCTCCTACAACTGGTCGCACCTTCAGGGGAAAATGTCATCAGTCACCCATGCTTCAAATTAACGATGCAACATAATTACGTTTTATTCGCATGCCCATAATGACGCATCTCCTACAACTGGTCGCACCTTCATGGGAAAATGTCATGTCACCCATGCTTCAAATTAAAGATGCAACATAATTCGGTTTTATGCGCATGCCAATAATGACACAACTACTTCAACTGGTCGCACCTTCAGGGGAAAATATGACATCAGTCACCCATGCTTCAAATAACGATGCAACATAATTACGTTTTATTCGCATGCCCATAATGACGCATCTCCTACAACTGGTCGCACCTTCAGGGGAAAATATGACATCAGTCACCCATGCTTCAAATAACGATGCGACATAATAATGATTTAGTCGCATTACAATAATGACGCTTCCACGATACCAGGTCGCACCGTAAGGGAAAATATTTCATCACTGTACCATGCTTCTAATCTGCGATGCGACATAATTAGGTTTAATTCGCATGCCAATAGTGATGCTTCTACTACAACTGGTCGCACCTTCATGGGAAAATATGACATCAGTCACCCATGCTTCAAATAACGATGCGACATAATAATGATTTAGTCGCATTACAATATTGACGCTTCCACGACAATAGGTCGCACCGTAAGGGAAAATGTATTATCAGTGTACCATGCTTCAAATTAACGATGCAACATAAATCGGTTATATACGCATGCCAAAAAATGACGCATCGCCGGAAACGAGTCGCATCGCAACAGGAAATGATGTACCCAGCCTGCCCTGCTCACAAACAGGAAGTTATATCATACTTTCACTTTCTATTTCACTCCTTTGTAGTCTCTGAGAGGTGTAGGAGTGTTTGCCAAGTGCTTGAGAGTTTTTTCCTGTCCTGCAGTTGTTTTACAGTGTGTGTCTTGCTAACTGTGTCCAAATAGTCTCTGTAGTGTTGTGTATTGTCTAACTGTGTGTTGTGTGTCAAGGGGTGTCTGTCTGTTTAGGGGTTTTAATACTGTTTCATAGGGGGATTAGTGTTCTGTTTAGGGGTTTTTCATAGCTAGTAATAGGGGGATTAGTGTTCTGTTAAGTGGAGAAATAGTATTAGTAGGATTCCTGTGTCAGCAAAAATTTTTTTGTGGCATTCACACATCGTGGCTTGTGCTTTGTCGCAATGCCACCCAGGTCTAGGAACCTAACTGAGAAGGAGTATGGGGGGGCTACTGTGGCTGATAGTCCACTACCTCCCAAACATGATTGGGAGTGGAGGCAGGGTACTGCTGGGTTACCCAACCCATGAAAGGAAGCTGAGGTGGGAGAGGGTCCGGTACCAGATGTTGAGAATCTTTGGAGTGGACCGGACCCTGAGACAGTACAAACATCGGTGGGCAGATCTCATCAACCGTGAGCAGGATCTCCTGGACCACCTTGGAATTGAGGTTGATGGAACAATTGGTAAGTCAAAATACATTTATTTCATGTATTAACCACCGTATTCTAAGGTAAAGCTAATCAAATGTCAAACCACAGGGGCCTCACTGATGATCCCCTTGTGCCCCTGTAACCTCAGACATAGGGTTTGTTGATAGATATGGCCCTTTCTCAACAAAAAAATGGAGATTCTTATGGAATCGCTATTTATGGATAGCAAAATGGTATGTATGAAGAAAATTCACTAATTTGTAGGAATTCCTTAATCTTCCGTAGTTGCTACTTTGCATTTTCTAATTTGTAAGTAAGGGATCAATCAAAAAGCATTCCCATGGCCCAGGAGGGCCATAGGAATCACTTTTCAAAAAATACTGTAATAGCAAATCAGCTATTAGCTAATTGCAATTTGTGATTTATCCAAAGGGTGCAGGGGTGTCTCAAAGACACCCTGCTGGACCCATCAAAAGTATGTGTGTGCATATGGTGCACATACATGCACTATGGGCATGTGTGTGCATCACCTGGCACCTTCAAAAATGTGCAATGGTGCATATTTGTCAAAAATAGCTACTTACCATCAACTACAGGTTGTTGTCAATTACCTAAATCTGAAACATAATTTGATACACAAAAATACTACATACATAGCACTTAACTAATAGCAAAATTGCAAGTACCAAAATGTCATGGCAAAATAAGGATTGTATAAATTTTGCAATTCCTCAATTGGCAAATGTTTCATACATCCTAAGCCATGGAAGTAGGCCGTTTGAAATTCGGCAATTCACAAAAGGCTTGATACACATGGCCTCTACTGACGTTGTAGTAACGCACAAGCAAGATTGATCTTCATCATGCTGGACTATGCCGCTCATTGAGGCATAATCATGCATGATAAAGGTCTGCACTTTCAATGCATTGTTATGTGTCAAATGGGCGTGCAATGGGTGTTGTTTGGCATGTTCACACCAACATCCATGGACTTTAGTCACTGCTCCAGGGGCCTTTGTAATGAAGGCCTTGTGCCGCCGCAGCATCACTCATTAACATGCGGTAAAGTGACGCTCTGGCGGCGCAAGCCCTATGAAAATAAGGCCAGAGATGTACGAGTGTGAGGCAGCGCAAAAAGCACATGCCTGCCCTGGGGAGGTGTAAGTGAGGCGCGACAGGGATTGAAGTTTACATGTATCCATGTATCTCATATTTCCCTGTGTGCAGCTGCATTGTTCAGCACACAACGAAAAATGTCTATGCAGTCTCTGACCATTGACGTACAGGAAGGTATCCCATACGGTACAAATAAATTCTTCAAAGCAACACAGCCACCCTTGCATCATGGTGCAAAAGGTATTGTCCTACTGCATGACAGCACTTTGTGGACAAGGCCAGGAAAAAGGCACAAATATGCTCGCTTAAGGGAACAACATGTTCCATCCTGGTATATCATATGTATGCATGAAGGATTCTTGATACAATATGTCACACAGTGACAATATCCTATTAACAATGGGTCTAAACATCCGGGGCCTTATTTATGAAGGTCTTGCGCCGCCGGTGCGTCACTTTTAACATGGGAAAAAGTGACGCACCGGTGGCGCAAGGCTTTCATAAATGAGGCCCCCTAAGTATTGCATAACATCAACAGCTACTTGGATGCAAACTTCATGCTCCACCCTCCATCACACATTGTAGGCCCTGTACATAGAGTAATAATCTACAGGGACATCACCTCAGAGGAGCATATGTCTGCCACCATCACAAGTAACCTTGTAGTGGTTCTAATTCTATTCACACACGTCTTTGTATGTGTTTTTAAAAATACACAATGTGCTACAGTACCATCTGTTTTCAGCGAAGATGCACAAGTGTCAATTGAGTGCAAAACATGCAATGCCTTCAACCCTCCTACATGACTGTGTGCAGGAAGTATCACATTTAATTACTTGGATTCTACACAATGACTGGATGTACACTAACTACTTGTGACGTGAAATGCAGTGCAGAATGGAAAACAACATGATAATAACAATACACTTATGCAACAATGTGCATACATGATGGCATACCATGGGCTGAGTAAGGTTTGTTAGCATACCCAAACATAGGATACATCATACAGCTGGGATTACGTCCGGTGACATGTTTGTTGTGCTGAAACAACAACATCAATCATAATTTTACCCCACTCTTGTGCTTAGTCACGTGGGAAATAGGCACACATCTACAAGGCCTGGAAAATTGCATGTAATGTGAATACCGTGTACATGGTGTATTTGCACACACATCAATGTGTATGTGTGTAAATGCATGTTGCTTGCGGTTCTTGTCACATTGCACCTATCAACGAAGCTGACACACTGACACATCTAAGGGTGCCATTACATCTGTGAATGGTGAATAAGCAAATGATAAGCCATGTGTGTATTGGGGAGGACATAATTCTCAAAAAGGCAACGTAAATTCTAGAATTGTTTGAATACATATGGCGGATAGTTGATATTTTGGTGTGTGACGCATTAATCTGCTGGCACATCTGTGAATACTCAGATGTTCACATTCACCATTGTACCAAAGTCCCCCATAACAGCACAATCACATACATCTACATAATGAAAACATATTTTCTAAATGGAACAAGTGTGCAGGTATTTTGCAAATGCCATCTCAATGTGACACCACAAACAAGGGATCACATGTGTGTAATACATGCAGTGCAAAAGTGTGCTTCACATGTGAAGCAGTTAGCCATAGACTGTTGTATGATTCACGTTGCCTCATGGGATGCAACGTAAGCCAATCTTGAAGATACCACTGACTCTCATGTAATCTCTGTACTGTGTTGAAATATGCTACACACGCTGACATTCTGGTATATTGTCTTTCACTTGTAGGTGGTCCACCACCATACACAAGGGATGAGGTGGGGTCCTTCAAGAATCCTAAGGCTACTGGTGAGTGTGAAATCATTACTATCTTTGTCTGTATGCTTACAATGTCTCCTCATGCATGCCATGTATGCAGACAGTCCAAAAGCATCATTCTTGCATGCATCATGTTTACACATCACATGTGCATGGCAGTGTCAAGGACTCAATGGCACCATGTGGAAATGCATGAACACAAATATAAGGGTCACATGTATGAGGTGTTACAGTGTGCAAGGAACACAGTAACACTTCTTGTGCTGCTGTAAGTATCCATCACATTAAAATAGACCACAATCAAACAATACATCTAGACCTCCATAGAGCACCATACTCAGGTGTGAGGGTCTCAAGTCACTGAAGGGAGGGGGTGTGCTGCTACTCATGAAATAGTCAGGTCTTCAGTAATTAAATGAAGGTAAGATGGTCCTGGTCAGTCGTAGTTGTGCACCAAGGGTGTTACATGTCTTGGTGGCCAGGTAGGAGGGTGATCTACCTCCAGTGGTGGAGCAGTCAATCCTTGGTATGGTGGCTAGTGGGAGGCTGGTGGAGCAGAGGTGGCCGGTAGGATCAGAGAACGAGAGGCGGTTGAGGAGTCATTCTGGGCCCATGTCATGTGTGTGTGTGTGAGGAGCCTCAACGTGATCCTTGTGTTGACGGTGACCCAGTGTTGGTCATTATGGCCTGTAGAAATGCTGCTGTGGTGAGGGCTGTCGAAGATGAGTTGTGCTGATGCATTTACTATGGGTAGTAGTTCTAAGTGAAGTCTGGCAGTCGTTCCTGTGTATTGGGCATTCCTCTTGTACAGTTGGCTGTTGATGAGGGCCTGGGTGACCGTCTCACACGTTACCGTGGTGATCCACCAGAATATCTATTGGAGCATGCGCAGGGTGTAAAATCATAAGGATGACATGACGTCCACTTGTTTGTTAGTTGTGAGTGAGTAGACCTGGAAGAATCCCAAGTGGGGTGTATGGTCCGTGGGTGTTGTTGCAGTGACCATTGTTGTGGACCAATAGGCGTCGTCCCTGGCGGTTGTTGATTTGCCAAGGATGATAACCTCTGTATTGTGTGTCTACAGTATCTGCTGACTGACCTTCTTCCATTCTGCAGCGTTCATCTTTCCTTCATGGAGGTTGTGTTTGGTTGTAGCTGGGTCTTGGGTGAGGGACAGTACCAGATGGGTGTCATTGGCATAGGATATTATGTTGTGGTGGTGTGTGCATGCAATGGTGGCAAGTGTGCTCATGGAGATGTCGAAGACTGTTGTGCTGAGCAAGGACCCTTAAGGTATGTGACAGTCAGTGTATTAATACCATGGCTACATGAGACATGCTCATTGTAGTACAACATAGATATACCTCCTACAAGTTTGATTTCCTTGTGCCCCACGTGTGTCAGTACTTGCCATTGTTAGAGGGATGGAACAGTGCTGCAAGTCCATCATTAATTAGCACAATAATCATGCACTTACCTATGCAACTAAAAGGGTCACCGGCACAATTCCCTATTGACATCAGTAGTTAATATGCTATGATGTACATGTGCTTAAATGGCCATTGCATCAATTATCATGCATAGTCAATCCACATACCAGCCCTTAATGTTGTCCATATGTTGTCCCCTGTCAAGCTGCGTCTACCATGGAGGTGTTGTGCAGTGTGTGTTGCCTTGTGTGAAAACACACCACATATTTACTCCCAAGCAGCACCCCATGTACAAGAGTTACATGATAGGAGTCGGTCCCCAAACCTATTGCAGTGCACACCTGTGTTTCTCCTTGCAACACAATCCTAATTTGCCCATGTTTTGTTTACATGGTGCTTTTCACATGTGTGTTGCCTTGTGCAGCATACAGGGCTGATGGTCCATATACCTTGCTTTGGATCTGCGTATGAAGTGTCAAATTACAATGCCTATACAAACCTTGCCTGCACACAGATGCTCTTGCATCATGTTGAGAAGGAGCCTGCATATGTGAATGGCGGGCATTGGGTTCATGCCCAGGACAAATGCATTTGAATTTACCATCTCATATGTATTGAGGCCTTACATGTCATCTACAGTAATTATCATCTTAGGTATTACGCAACATCACTTAGCATCCCTGTGTATGACCATCGATGATGATGACCCCATGCTTTGAAATAGATGCCCTGATAATGATAGGCCCTTGCCAAAATGTTCTGAAGATTGCATAATGTGCATGTGTACAGGTGTCAATGTGTAAGTGCAGACTGATGTGGATGTCATTGCTCCATTACAGACAACATGTCACAAGATGAGGAGAGGCAGTATCGCATCCGTCTTGAAAGATACCGACACATACGGAATGTTGGTCGTTCATTCAGGCAGATGGGACGCCGACATGAACAATCACGTGCTGATGGAGCCTGGAGATCACCAACTCCCACTCCCCCATGCAACATGCGGAGCAGGAAGCAAAAGGGAAAAAGCTCACACATGGACTCAGGACCAGCAACTGGATCATATGTAGATCTAGACCCCCAAATGGACAGTCAATCTCCAGGATCTGCAAGTTGTTCCACTTCTGGACATCTCTCAAATCTGACCCCAGTGACAACCACTGATCCAAAATCTGGAACCACCACTGCACAGGCCCTTGAGACAAAGACAGGTGGAGCTGCAGTAGCGCCACCTAAACAGGCTTGTGCGCAAGCAGAGATAGACGGTGTGCTCCTGATGGCCAAAATTGACAATATTGAGGCCAAAATGGAAACTGTTGAAAAGGCCCAAAAGGAGCTGACATTGAAGGTTGCAGGTATGCAACTGCAGCTGGCCACCCTGCTGTCCATGGTTGCGGACATGAATGCCACCATTGATCAAATGGACGAGCAGGAATGAACACAGTGAACAACTGTGGTGGTTGCCCATGACATGGAATTGCACCTGTCAAGTTACGGACCTTGTTATTGTTTACATGTTTAAATAGTCAGATAGTTTTTAGGATAGTTGTAGTACTTAGGAATAGTGTTAGGATAAGTGTTAAGTTATTAGGAGTGGGTGGGGGTTGATGTATAGTGTATGTTAAATGTTTTTAAAGATCTAAAAAAAAAATATATATATATATATCCTTGTTTAGTTAGGTAGGTTAATTAATATGTGTTTAGATTAAGTGTATGTGTGCCTGATGTGTGATTGGTGAATAGGGGGTGGGGGGTCATCTGTGTGTTGTGTAGTATGTGTGAGGTAGGTATAGGAACAGTTAGACAAGATAAGTGTAGATGTTAGCGCCTTAGATTAGCTTAGTGTAGGATTTTATTTCAAGTTTTGATAAGTGTAGTGTAGTTTAGCATAGATTTTAATTAGTGTGAACTTTTTTTGTAAATAAAATATGTTTTTCTTTTACAATAAGTCTGACTTGTAGGCATATGAAGTTGTGAAATAAGCTCTGGGTGAGCGTTATCCTCGCTGGCCAAGGAATGTCAACAATGATCTCATATCTGAGATTACCATTACATGTTAGCTATTGTAAGCCAGATGTTCATTACACTATCAGTAATTCATACTGGCCAATACTCACCCTTGAGGGACTTTAGCTAATGCGTCTCAGGTGAGCCCATGTGATCAACAATCATGTGTAAAGATTGTGGGACCTCTTTCATAAAGTTTTTCCGTAGTGAAGCACAGCAAGCCTTCCTGTTGCGCTACCCTTTTGCAGGATGGAGGGCAGGACCGTGCCATGTCTGCAAGATACAGCGCAGTGCTGTTGTTCTCACCATCACTGTTGCACAACGTCCTGTTCATCGCTAACGCAGTCACCTTTGCACAATGGGGCAAGTGTGTCTGCCTTGCGGGGACCATCAGACTTGTACAGGAACGGACACCTCTCAGTTAATCAATCATCACAACGGCCTCTTCCTCTTACTATATGTACTGCATTGTGTGAAAAAGGGGAGACAAGGAGACTTCATCATAATTGTCAACATTGAGCCTTCCTCAAGCCTGCCCTGGGTCTGTGTAATTTCTGGACAGAGCCTCCCATTTCATGTTCCTATTACATCTGGGGCCGTGTCAAAAGCCAATGGATGTTGTTGGTAAGGCACACAACAACACCCATTGCACGTGCCTGTAACGCAGATCAAGGCGTTTAAGGGTCGGATTTGTTGCATGCAGCATTATCGCATGACCATGTGCCTTGGTGATGGATGATGACTATTAGCAGGGTTAGGCGTCACAACAAGTGAGGGTCAGATGGCACAATGGCCGTCATTAATTGGGCCACCTGGTATTGAGACTGTAGCTCAATGTTTGCAGTGTTTCACAATGCTGAGGGCCAGTATGACCCACGTCTTTCCTGCAAGTGGAAAAGAAAGCTGGTTCACAAGCTGGCTATGTAGATGCAGGGAAATGTGACCATGGCTAGGTCTGTATTACAGACGTATGTCTTGTGGGCCTCGAAGCAGATTCATTGGTAGAGGTTTGCTGGCCCAGGGTTGTGGCTGACTGTGTAGGCGTGTGATAACTCCTCGAGTGTCAGTATATCTGTATGGGTGTGGATGCAGTAGTTATCCTGTATGTGCTGGCGGTAATGGTATAATCATGGGAGCCACTGGGAACGTCTACCTGCGGTTGTCTGGACATTCATCATTTTTGTCCTGAGGGTATTTTTGATACTGATATTGAGGGCATTCACATTGAACCGGCTGATGATGATGGATGTGTGGCAGATCTAATCAATGCATCAGTTGACAATAATTTTGATGCTCTTGCAGAGTTTGCAGAGGGTGAAGAACTATGGTGAGGATACTACTATTATCCGTACTGACCGGGTGAGGGATGTGTTCTGTACAATGTATAGTTTGTGTTGCACATATGAGTGGTGAACTGTTTATCCAGCCCAGGGTACCCCCAGGTATAGTCCCATGTGGTAGTGGTTGTTGTGAGGGTGATGACCTGTTTTGACACCAAATGTAGATTTGTCGAGCCTAGGCACATACTTGTTGGCACATCTTGCATGCATTGTGGTTAGTTGTGTCCTGTGATGTTGTGTACCTTGGTGAGGGAGAGGCAGAGCTGGGTGTATTAGGCGTTGAAGGACTGGGTTTTTCTAAGACCCAGCGGTGCCAGGGATAACACCTGAAACCTTCGTGGGTTACCTGTTCCGGCGTACAAATGACAGACACGGGACACTTCCTTCGGCGTCAAAGATTTGAGGTTTATTTACTGCAGGGAACACAGAAGTCACGAGAAGTACATAGCATGTAAGTTCACGGAGTCTGATTCGAATTGTATCTGTGGATCGCTCCTTTTTATACAGTTTTTCATCATAGGATAACATGACAGACAAAAGGTTACAACCCAGTTCCCACAGTAAATGTTATAGGGGGTCGCTTTCATGTATTCAGGGCCCGGAACATAATTACAGTAGCATTTGGCAGTTCCCAACTGTAAAAGTACATCTTCCCACCATTAGTGCATTCCGTTCGGCTGTAAACGAATCAAGGAAGAGACAGAAACAGGTGCAGAGGAAGACGAGGATAGCGAACAGATCAAAGAGTGTAAAAGGGGTGGAATTAGGAAACAGGATTGCAGGGATCAAAGGAGACGTGCCTAATGAATGCACAACTGAGACAATAGACCGGCACGGCAAGATGAGCCTCGAGCAGGGCCATCTGCCTTACAGTGTCATCCCCCTCATCATAAAGACACCCTCAAAGGAACACGTGTCTTCCGCAAGAGTTTGGGAATCCCAGGGTCACGAAGCGGACAGCGTCCGTTCGCTGGCTACTTGAGGGCAAGAAACAAAATGGATGCCATATCTAAAATGGAACCCGTGGGTTCAGATGAAGAAACCCACGAAACAAACGAACGGTTTAGGCTAGCACAGCGAAAACGCGTACACCCACTAAACTCGTAATTTGCGGTTCATAGATACCAGACTCGACCATATTCGGGCGAGTCGAAAACACCACTTACAATTGTCACGGAACCTCAGCGTAGGGTACTATGCAGAGTCCATGTCCACTGATGTTCTCAGCAAGTGGGGCCATGTACACATAGTAGACAAAGGTACTGAGGTACATTCACTGAGGAACTCAGCATCAGTACTCTGTGTGTTGTACTGTGAAATGTATTATGCAGAATCATCTGCTCTGGTCTGCAAGGGAGGAGACAACCCAGTGTGGTGTATTACCTTGCCTCATGCCATAGTGGATTGTGGCTGCTAGTGTGTTGTGGAACATTGTTTCTTGAAATGAAGCAATGTATATTGTCTATGGATTGGCAGTGTGACCGACTTTGAGGATTGTGTGTATTTTGCTGTGGCGTGTAGGAGGGACCTCTTGATGCTGTTGTTTGTCATGGAGCAGGATTGGGGGTGTTGTATGTTCCTATGAACATCACTGGGTGCATGATGACCCTCTGGTTAATGACTTTGACTGCAAATGTGTGTTGAAAGATGTGCCTGTGGGTCTTGACGTCTGTTTGGTAAGCAGGGGTGTAACTGCTAATGTCATTTAGCTGTCAACATTTGCAATTACTGTGGAGGTGCATGTTCCAATGGTGGAGGCCATGTACTGTCACTGTTCGTGTGCAATGGGGGATGCAGCCCTGTGGAAGAAGTGCTGTGGGCAGGTGTGTGCGGGTGCTCCTTAATGTATGTCCATCATGGTGTTTGTGGTGTGAAACATGTAGACATGTGGTCTCCAGAGGATGCTGTGTAGTGTGGCTAACTTGGGCTAAGGGGTTGTGTGGTATGCCTTGCTTATGTTCATCTAAGTTGACATTCACTTTGCTGATCTAGTGGTAGGAGACTGTACCAAGTGTTTATTATATTCCCGTGAAGTGAGTTAGGGCTGAGCTCAGTCATGTTGTTTAATTTGGTATGGAGTTTATGCGTGCCATGGATTGGCATGATGTGTAGAGGATTGTGCCCTTCATAATGTTGCATTTGTGTGGATCAGATGAGTTGGACATTTAGCTGTGATGTTATCCCTGTAGGCGGAGTGCAAATCCTGGGGTCTGGTTGAGCCTCAAAGCTAAATCCAGCAGCCTGCACATGAGCATTGTTCGTTGTATGTCAGTGGATACACAGGTGACATTGTTGGTGTGTTGTATGTTGTGCTTCAATTGAGTCTGCAGCCATGTATGTGCATATGTAGTACAACATCTGTAATTTGGAATGATCTGAGTTAGTGTGGCACATGGTGGATGGAGGGGTGTGTATCAGTGCTGAGGCAAGGGGCTCTGTGTTGATCTTGCACCAGTGTCTGCACAGGGACTGTGCCCTTGACATGTGTATGGTATGTTTTCAGAATGATGAGAGGATGCATTGGGGCTTGGATCAGGGAGGATGTGAGGGATGGCCAAGGAAAAAGTAGTTACCTTGGATGACAATGTGTGCCCGGGTGTGTTCCACCTTGTGAGTTGTGTTGATGACAACCTGGGTATATCTGATGTCGGGGATGTTGTGTAGGAGTGCGGTGAGGTTGAATAGGCTGAGTTTGTCAATGAGTGACACTGGTGTCTGAGCTGTACATAGTCCACGTATTGTAGGTAGTTGTGCGGTCTGTGATCTGCATTGTAGTTGGCAAATGTTGTGGCACATTATAATCAAGGGGGGGGGAAAGGATCACTTGTCCTGCTTAAACCTTGGGTTTCACAAGTAGAGGAACTGGTATCTCCCAAAATATAACTCTCATACACGTGTACTTAGGATGGTTCTTTCTTAGCGGTATATACTGGGTACCCGCTTTTTTACACGTGCGTGCGTAATCACTGAGTTATTTTTTGTATTGTGCACCCTCCACCAGAAGGTATTGCCTTTGGTTTAAGGCAGTAGTGATCGTGAATAGTAGGGGAGGGGTTGTGGTGGCGGTGTGGTTAAAAAATCCGGACAGCCAGACTGAGAGAATTTTAATAAGTCTGGATTCGGAATTGATTAAAATTCTCTCAGTCTGGCTACAAAAAATAACTCAGTGATTACGCACGCACGTGTAAAAAAGCGGGTACCCAGTATATACCGCTAAGAAAGAACCATCCTAAGTACACGTGTATGAGAGTTATATTTTGGGAGATACCAGTTCCTCTACTTGTGAAACCCAAGGTTTAAGCAGGACAAGTGATCCTTTCCCCCCCCCTTGATTATAATGAGTTAACTCCGGAGACTGAAAGGATCTTCTCTCTACCTCCCTACCCTCCTGATTATATAAATGTTGTGGCACATCAAGGATGTCTGTATGCAAGGGTACAACATGGAGTTGTCCAGTAGTTGACTTTGATACAGGAGTGGACATGTTCAGGACTGTGCAATCACTTGATCATAATGGCATTAGTCTGTTGGAGGCAGTTCCTGAAGATGATGGCAAGGCATCCCTCCATGGTGTTTGTGCCTGTATGTCTGCATGATCTTGTACAAGTTGTGGATTGCGTATGCAATGCCAGTTGCAGATGTGACCCAGGCAACGTAACTAGTGCCAGCGGCTGTAGTTGGCCTCACACATTTATATGCCATATCTGTGCGCAGGACATGTGTGTAGGAGGATGCAGCTCAGGCAACACTGTGCATTGGCATACAGCTGGGTGTTCATAGCTGTAATTGTCAGCTGACGGGGTAAGGTGCTTCAGCAGTGTCAACATGAGACTGTTGCTTGGTATTTACACGGTGTCCTGAGCAGACAGTTGTATTATCTCACAAGGTTGCATTCATGGAGTGCTGCATTTGTAGTGGGGGTGGTTTTAACATCCAGGCTAACTTCAGCTGGTCTTGCGCATGTTGTGTATGTTCACAGATGTGCTTGTACTCTGCACAACAATGGTACCTATATACATAATCCACCATTCAGCTGGGGTCGTGTGTAGGGTGAGCAGCGTGTAGCTGGAGCATGGACGTGTGTGGGTGCTGGATGGACAGGTAACTGCAGTGGCAAGTAAAAGTCAGTGTGGAAACAGAGCAAATACAGGGGATACACAACAGACAGGCCAAATTAGCCCTATCAGGAGCAGCAGACACACACACCAAGGCCACAATACAGTGAACAAGGCACAGACACACAATGGTGCCACTGGGAAATGGCCTCATTGAAAATCAACATTGTACTAGTGGTACAGATTGTACCACAAGTGTATTGGGCCAGTTCAATTGGGGAAATAAATTTCTTGTGTGAAGTAGCACAATTATCTGTGTGACAGGCCTGTACATAAGTACTTATTGTGGAAGTATGGTGGCTGACTATTTTTCACAAAGCCATTTAGTGGAATTTCTAACACACTCCAAGCTTGAAATTGGTCACGTTCTCACTTTTCCACATGAAAGGTGTAACCGTGATCAAGGATCAGTGGTGTGGTGAGGCTTTGCCATTTGCTCAGATTCACATATGTCAGGACATCTCTATTCTGACATGTCATGTAAGTCATCTTGCCTTGGCTAATTCCGCAGCTCATTTTTCCCATCAGTGTGTCAACATACATCTGGCACACTGATCCACATCAATGACAGCCTTGAATCACATTAGAAAAGTGAGAATCGATATGCTTCAGTGCCACAAGGTATTAAGGCATGAGGGCCACAGTCTTTGCAGCAGCACTGAAGTGTTTGTAGGATTTCATACATGAGACACCATTTGAGTGTTGTGTGATGTTGTTCCAATCACTGGTGTGAAGCATGTCCCTATTCCTATGCTTCAGTGAATAGAATTGTCTGCTACTTATCTTACCTTAGGATGTGCCTTTGAAGCCAGCCACGTACTGATGTTTTGCTTTGATATATACATGTGGTATGTCAGATATTTCATCATCACATACATACACCTTGGACACACCCACATTTATGGTAGTGTGCAAGCAGATCTGATTTTAACACTCACCCCCTCCTTGTACAAACTTGTAGTGTTAGTCATTCTAACTTATTACATCATTCGTTATGTTGCACATTAGCAATGCTGTAGTACACACGTTCCTAGTCACTTTATGAACGTTGCCAGTTGGACATTGCATGTTGTGTTTGCAAATTGATGTAAGTGACAACTTAGCAAATAGCAAGGTATGACAGGACTCTAATAATGAAGGACACATACAGTAGGGTTGAGGATGTACATGCACAGTCCACACATAAACATGACATTTGTGACATGCATGAGTGAGTAGTTTTTTTATTGTGTGATAAGAGAATGTCACCTCATGGAGGGAGGCCACAGATCATTTATTGTTCATCCTTTGCCTACCAGTAATTTGTTTATCGTCATTACTGGGGTACAATGTCAGTATTATGAGCACCAGACAGTGTTCATTTATTGTCCTGGTACTATATGGGCTGCTAACGCATGGTTCTGCGGAGGACTGGGAAATCTTCAGATTCATCTTCATCAGATGTGTTTGTTGTCACAGCTGATGGTGTGACCAGTGGGGCAGTCGACACAGGAGGCATAGCCACATCAGGGACTGCAGATGTTGATGGTATTGGACCTGCAACATGTTCGATGCCCATCAGGTACCGCATAAATGCATTCAGCATGATTTGCTGGTTTTCAAGCACAGCTGTCACATCTCGTTGGTAGTCAGCCAATTTTGTCAGGTATGCATCCTGTTTTGCAGTCATTTCTTTGAGAGTGTCCTGTATTTCCCTCAGCGTGTTGGCCACTTCAAGGCTGGCACTTGTGTTAGGCATTTGTCTGTGCCTCTGCTGCATGACTTCGGAAATTTCATTCATGGCGTGAAACAAAGTACGTGGTGGTGCTTCGTTGCTGCTACCAGTTTCCACACTGCCAGTATTTGATGTTAGGCAACGGAGCGCTCAATCTAGGGTCCCTGCCATGCTCTCAATCCCCTTACGCACCTCCTGTGCCAACTGACCATGCACATCCACTACACGCTGTTCAAAGGAATTTAGCGTGTTTGGCGACTGGTGAGGCACAGATGTTGTGGGAGGTGGCATAGGAGTGCTTCCCTGTTGGCCAAGCGGACATCCCACTGTGCTGCTTTGCCTTCTTGTGGGGGGGAGAGGGAGTTTGTAGTGATTGTAACAGGTCCTGGATGAATCCTGTGCCCAGACTTGTTACACTTTCACTGCCCTCATCGTCTGATTCAAACATAGGTTCATGCTCCTGAGTAGGTGTACCATGGCCTGAAATCAAAAATAGATGTATGTTTATGATCATGTCTGACATATGGTGTACAGATGCACAATTTAGAGTCATCTACCCTTTTTGACTTTGATGTGTTTCAACATGCCAAAGTTCAAGCTACACATCATCACTCATGTTAACAAAAATGACATGGCATTAATCATTTGATGGATGCAAAATGTTGACCAAAAAACATGGCACATGGGCAGACAGTGCTTGCACACTTGCGACATTCAACTTGAGTGCATGTCCTGATGTCTGTTTTGTTGGTGTGTATTGGGGACACATTCCAGCACAGTAGGAAGTCCATGTGGCATTTTGCACTCTATATGTGTGCAACAGGTATCAGGCCACAATTACTGAGGATGTGGGACATGGATTTCTTACCATCTCACATCATCCCACCTGTCATAGCCATCACGTCTGTGTTTTTTTTGTGTGGGCCATTTCCTGTGTCTTCATGCTAATTACGTTATATTTGGATAATCCAGATTGCTCCTGGTATGTTGCTCAACCTACTCCCAGCTCCCCCTGTGTGCCCCTGCTGCCGCTGCTGAGTACACACTGGCATGTGTGAAGAACCACCATATTAGTGTCCCGTTAGTGGCCTCAGTGCAACTCGTTTTCACCCTGTTTGCACACCATTTTTTTTCAGTGCCACTGCTCCACCACCCCATGCACACTTGATGCTCCCGCATACCAGCTGCTCCTCCCTCCCACATCCCCATATGTGCAAAACTTTGCTCGACTGTGCTACTTGCGCACCAGAGGCACACCTTAAGCAGGCAAGGCTGCAACCGTCTGTGCCTGGACCATGCCCAGCGCCAGGACCCCTTGTGGCCACTAACGCAACTACACCAGACTCCAGTACTACGCCTGTACCCTCCATGCACTCAATGCCGGCCAATACAACACTAGCTTCCAGGCCACCACAATAACATACACACGGGACCCTTCTCCTGCCGCACATGCATCTTCACATGCAACTGAGCCACCAAACCCCCATGGAGTGGACCCAGCCACCTCCGATGCATTATCCACATCACCCACTCCACACAAACCCAGCCCATGTGGCTCTGGGATCTGCTTGCCACCTCTGCCCCAGATGTGTAATTAATGAACTTGACCTGGTGGAACTACTCCTCTGCGACCAACATCACCATAGACATCCCAGACAGCTACAAGTTCAACCGCAGGGATTGCGCAGACTGATTTGGTGGATGGGTCACCATCAACCACAAGTCTACCCTCAAGGTCGGCACCCATGCAGACAACACCATCAACACCGCCAACCACCTGCACATGAACATCCACACCGACACCCAACACCACCCTCATGTACAGCACACCAACCCAGTGCTCAGTTCTGCTGCTCCATCAATGACCTCGCCAGCACCCAAGCACTCCCCTCCACGCAGTACATCATCCTGTGGGACCTGACCTTACACCTCAAGGACAACAACGACGACAACTCCACCATACTGAACAACAACCTCACCAGACCCGGCTGCAGATAACTCAGGACCAAACCCACGCCGCCAGCCACAAGCTGTACCCAGTCTTCTCAACAGGCACCCACGTCACCTCCAACCACACTACTGAACTGCACTCGACCGACCACCGCAGCATCAATTGTACCTTCTATTAATCAACCACACACCACCGCAGACAACTGCACACCAATGCTGGGTAAAAGTAAACGTAGACCAGCTGGTCACACCCCTCAGCCACAGCCCAAACTACAGCCCCACAAACCCAGTCGCCAGTGCCCAAACACTCTGACAGTGTATGTAGGACTGCACCAACACCTTTGCCCCACTCATGTTACCCTCAAACAGCCACACCTGCAACAGAGCCACCTGCTTCACCGACTACCTCCAGACCTACCAACGCACATGCCGGAAGATGGAGTGAACATGGCTTCATGGACACACACTGCACAACCACACAGTTCACAAGGACGCCACGTGTATACATCACCACCTCAACAGATTGGCAAAGAGCTCCTCCTTCAAAGCCTGCCTGGATACCAATGCACACGACAGCAATGAGGTATTCTGCATTGTTATTGAACAGAGAAACCCATGCGCAAACGTTATCAACATGACACCCTCACAAGAAGTTTGGGACTCACTGTCCATCTTCTCACAGCGCACATTTGGTGACATCGATGACAGCTTCACCATCACAACCACCCCAACTATGCCAGACTCCACCTCCGTGGCGAGAACCACCAGCGCCAACCACAGCACCTCATGGTACTACGTCGACAAGGACCCAACACACAGGGTCATGAACTCCATACACTCTGGATCACCAGCAGTACCATCACCACACCACTTATTGTTCAAAGCAGAGGAAGCAATCATACCACAACTACACATGTTGATCTACATCTTCAATGCAGCAACATTCCATGACATATGGAAGCACGCCACAAGCAATGCCCTCCTCAAGAGGCACAAGGCACACCCCAATGCCCTCGAAGAGTCACGGCCCATCACCCTGCTCACATTCCCAACGAAGGTCATCTAGGTAATCATCAACATGCAATTGGGCCGCAAGCTGGTAGACCCCAACCTGTTTGAGCCGTCCCAGTCCGGATTCATACGTACATACAGCAGCAAGACAGTCCACATGTCCGGCACAGACAACATCATGCAGCAACTAGCCAGCACCAAGGCAGCAGCCCTCTTCCTCCTGGACCGGTGAACCACCTTTGACACGGTATGCCATCACACTCTGAAGACACACCTCCGAGAATCCTGATTCCAATTGAAGGCCCTAGACTGAACAACGTCCTTACTCTCCGGCAGGACCCAGAGCGTCCAGAGTGTCCGGAACGCATCCATCAAATTGTACTCCATCAACATTATCTGCGGCATACCCCAGGGGTCATCCCTCAGCCCAACACTGTTCAACATGTCCATGTCCCCCTCGTACACGTGGGCCGCCATCACAGACTCTACATCATCTCCTGCACCAACAACACCCAGGTCATCCTCTCCATCACCAGGGACCCACACACACCCTGAACAAACCTCCACGAGGAAATGAAGTCCCTCACCAACTGGATGAGGAGCAGCAGTCTGAAACTGTACTTGGAGATGACACAGGTCCTCATCCTCGGACCCACACCCTGAGCCTGGGACAACTCCTGTTGGGCAACCACACTGGGAACAGCAACAACACCCACTGAACATACACGCAACTTACAATACTTCTAGTACTCCTCCCTCTCCATGTCTGAGCAGGTCGACGCCATCTCCTCCTCATGCTACAACTGCCTCCGCATGCTATGCAGGATCCACAAGTGGATCCCCACCCCAGACAAAAATAACTGGGACGCAGGCCCTGAGCACCAGCAGACTGGACTACTGCAACGCACTGTATGCAGGATTCCCTGACAAAGACCTACTACTACTGCAACGCATCCAATACACTTACGGCTCATTGGTTTGCAACGTCCCCCACCGCAGCAACATCATCCCCCAAATGTGAGACCTACACTAGTTCCCCATCAGCAAGTGGATCAGCTTGAAGCTCCACACCCAGACACACAATGCACTCCAGTAGGCCGGACCAGCCTACATGTGCAGCAGACTCAGCTTCTACACCCCCACACGCCACGTCCGCTCCACCAGCCTCCCCCTCACCACTGTCCACCGCATCGTATGACCAACCTCCAGCAGCAGTTCCTTGTCCTCCCTCGCCGCCAAGACCTTGCACTCCCGGCCCATCTACGGCAGACCCAGGACCTACTCCCATTCAGAAGACTCATCAAGACCTATCTCTTTGAGCGTTAGCGGCAGCCCCTTCCCATCAGAGTGGTAGATGCAACATGTGTTTTCACATGCTGAAGGAGTGGTTCCAAGGACACAGACTTCTGTATTCTCTGATTTTGATTTCATGCAGCTGTGGTTCTTGCAGACTGGGACGTACTGCATTCCTCAATGTATTTCAAGTGTTTAGTTGGTGTAGTCTTAGGTGTGAGAGAGTATGAGCTGTCTGTCATCAGCAATGGATACAATGTTGAGGCCGTGTTTGGTTTCAAATGGTGCTGAGGCAGCCCTGTTGATATTGACAAGGGTCAGACACATAGATGGTCCCTCTTGCATTCAGCATTGGAATAACGTGCATTTGAAGGCGAAGGTTGTCAGTCTGATCCTTGAACCTCTTGCTGGGGTGAGTGACCCAGTTAAGCATTGTTCCTTTGAATCCTGCGTCATGTAGTGTAGCAAATCTGTGTGGTGTTAGTCTGTGTCAGAGCACACTCACACCTCCTGGTCCCGGAGGGTGCAGATGTCACCTGTGGCTGTGAATATGGTGATCTTGGTGCTGTTGTTGATGTAATGAGGACAGGGCTGTAGTGATCCCACAGGTGGCTGTATCTCATGTTGGAGGGGGTGCATTGAGCTGTGACTGGTGTCCCGGTGGGTATGGTAGTATGGCTGTTGTGTTGGGAGAGGTTTGCGTGGTGCTGCCTGTGGCATCTCATGTGTACGGCAAAGTTGTTGTAGTGACATTTTGTTGTTTATGGTGAACTTTTTTGGACACTTATCACAGGTCTGTAGTGCCAGGGTGATGTCTGTAGCTTTGCAGCATAGGTTGTTGTATTAATGCTGGACCTTGACTAGTTAGCAGGACTTTCCATTCTGTAGGATTATTTATTTGTGGTTCTCCCTCATTGGGTCCATGTATGTGTTTTACATTTCAGGTGTCTTGGTGTTTATACAGTTCTTACCAAGGTATCTGCTGGTGCCTCTTGCTTCTTAGAGATCAGTGCTCTACCATGCCGTGTCCCTGTAGTGCTGTTTGTTAGGCTTGCAGAGGGTGGAGGTCTGTTATGCACAGTTGTGTATCCAGGTGTGACTTTCACTTGCAGTAACGCTGGTGTAGGCTGTGTTTAAGACCAGGGTGGTGGTTTAGGTTTGTCAGCAGTGTAGGCATGTGAAATGTCTGCGGGTCATGTTTGGAAAGGCCTGTTGTCATTCTCCAATGTTTTCCATGTATGAGTGCATGGATGCTGGCTGAGCTGCATCAGTGAATGACTGTATATCAATTGCTGCTGGAAATGATTGCATTTGAGACCCAGATGTGCACATTCAGACTTCCCATAGGCGTGGCTTCAGCACACCATGTACATGCGTCTGCTGTGCGCTTGCACAGCGGCTGACATTGAGTAGGCTAATTATGAGTTACAATATTCAGTGATGACAGAACACAAGAACACAGGGGTGGGGGCCTTAGTGGTAGTTCATAGACCATATGTGGAGTGTGGGCTCAGATGAGAGCACTGAAATGACTTATTATGGAGACACAAGGGATGAGTGACTGATGTGATAATGCTATGTGTCATCATGGCATGGGAGGGTGGGTAGGGGACATCTTAGATGATGTGGCTCATGTGCATATTGGCAAGATGACTCAGGTACCACCCATGATGACCAGAGCAGTAATACCCACTTCCATGTTTGGTATGCAGGCTGCATTTCAGCCTCCATGGCAAACATGGCCAACATTCCAGCATGTATTATCCCATTTACAATTACAAGTCACACCAGCACTTCACAGCGTTGTGATTGACTCAGAGTAGTGAGCCTGGCTGGGTAATTCCTTTAACGTGACACAAAGGCAGGGTTGCATAGGCTGAAGAGAAATGGGACACATCTTTGAGGTGAGACTTCCCTCAATGTGTTCCAGATTGACAAAACAAACTTGAGACTCAATTGTAAACTTGATACATTTTTGGTGTTGACAGAATGTACTTACTACTTTTGGCAATCACAGACTGAACTTAGTACTTTTGGTACTCACAGAAGTTAGGATTTTGCCTTTAGTCTATCTTAAGTCTGTCTTCAGAGACACTTTAGGCAAAATCCTAACTTCTGTGAATACCAAAAGTATTAAGTTCATTCTGTGAATGGAAAAATTAGTAAGTGCATTCTGTGAATACCAATATAGTAGTAAGTTTTGAATTGAGTCTTGAGTTCATTCTGTGAATGGGCCACAATATGTTTTGCAGCACACACTCACACACACATCCCTGCAACCATGAGACATTGATTGTTCTGTCCTGCATTTGTTAACTCACAGCTCTCCCTCCCCAATTGCCAATGTTTGACACTGTGCCCCCATGGAGAGCAGGTGTGACACTCTTGTACAAAAAGGAACATACATACTACCAAAACATGCCATGCCATCACATTCCATTTCATTCATTGTTCATACTAGGCATGTTGCAACTGTAGAGTAGGTGTTGCACAGCGGAGACTTTAAATACACTGTTCAAAGTTCAGTGAGTACATGGATAAAGTATCCTTGTCACCACACACCCAGACCTGAAGCATTCAATACCTTTATGAACAACCACAACACACACAATTTAGTCAGATTAGTGAGTGATGCACACACCATTTTTCATAGCCAAAAATTATGTACACAGCATTAGTTCATATTCTGAAATGTTACCCCCTATTTCTCATGATGTACATCTATCCAAATAATAGTTCAGACATATGTCCCCCCATGACACAACCAATTGTTATTATTTGACACATAAATGCACAACATTTTTGTTACTCTTTAAGATTTGTCACTATTTCTTTTTTTTCATACTGACACACATTACCACATGTAGTACTTACATCACAACATAATTGGGGTCACAAAGAAGAATTTTGAAATATTATTTTGGTACACATGCATTGCATTGTTGACATTGTGCAGCATACATGAAAATGGTCATCGCATGAGACTACGGCAACCATACTGTACGCTGTTTACATTTGACTGGCTCAGGTCCACACTGTGAACAAAGGTTTATTCCTCTTGAACACTGCAACAATACAATGTCAGGTACCTCCTCACCTTCAACCCTGTACGCCACCTCACCTGCCAGGACGTAACTGTGCTACAGACATCACCATCACTGTCACTGACAACTTCTGTGTCACCTGCATGTGGCAGCACGACAATCATGGAAGAGGCATTGTTAACCCATACACTGGTACACTCAGAATGAGCAGGCACTCTAATGTGCCATGGTTGACCATGTACTACGACAACTACATTATCGTGACCAGGCCCATGGCCATACTCAGCAGCACACTCATGTGCATGACACACAGACCATGTGGTCCATTCTCCAACATCATTGCACCCCAGTGTGTGACATCCACAGACAGCATCCCTATCGATGACCTCCAGTTCCACGTCAGCAGGTTAAGTTACCTGACCAACAACACCTCCAGGTTAAATTCACTGACATCAGACACAAGCATCAAGGGACCTCAACATACCACTGAACAGGACACGGTTAAGTACCTGTAGTACAGCTGCAGGTACTTCTGATTCAGGTCTGACTTCATACTCTCCTGGCACTCCCGTCATTGAATGCATGACATATGTGACTTGACCAGCAATCCCCACTGCCATCCTTGCCCCCTCTTGCAGCTGGAGCAAGGACACTGCATGACATCTCATCAACTCCTTGTGCAAGGACAGTCCACCAATGCTTAAATACTTGTGACACTACAACACACAAATAGCACTGTTTGGATCTCGAATGACACCATCATTTCTGCACCCCTCATGAATGTACTTGCATCCCTACTTTCCCCCTACCTCATGGCAGCCATGTATGTGGGCAGTGCCATTGGCATCGTCTGCCACTATGCATTTGTGGAGTTGCGGCATGGTTGTGCATACACTGACATGATGATTTGTAATGGAACTGTCACTGCTTGAATCATGGAGCAATGTCCAGTGGGTACTGTACATCCATGCTATTGCAAGGAGGGACATGGTGAGAAGTGTTGCCTCGCTGTCTGCTTGCAGCAACAATTTTCATGGTTGCGCCATAGGAATGCACACAATATTGTTGTTGTTGCACATTTGTCAAGTGTATCTTTGTCACAGGGCAAGCCTATAAACTTGTTTGCAGCGCTGTCCAGTACCACTCCCATGCATATATGTTGTGCCACGATTTGTCACCTTCCTTAGAGAAATGTATGTTGTGGCTTTACATTCCGGGACGTGTTGTGCATTTGCATGACTTTGCTTGTTTCTCTCATGTCTGTGACAGCCTTGCAAATCTTGTAAGGTGCAGTTAGTGAACTTGTTGGCATTATTTGTCTACGTCACGCCTACTTTGCATGTCATTGCCATTGTTTTGTTGGGAGATGCAATGCCATTGGCATAGCAGTTGCTATGACTCCTGAGCATTTGCTCTCATCTGTATGCAACAGCTTACTAATGTGATTGAGCATTCTTGGCACTTAAGCTACACAAACAGCGCTGCAGACTGGCTGATGATCCATTTGTATAATTAACTATGGTGCATATTTGCTGGATGTTTAGCAGCTGGACTGCGGCCCTTGCAATAAAGGTGTGCTGCAGTGCATGCATACGTACAGACCATGAATGTAGGCATTCAGTGAGATGGTGCGCATTCCTCCACACTATTGATGTGGGATGTTCTTTCACTGCAAGTACACCATTGGGACACTTATGTTATCCCCATGGTCATGACAACATAGATGTGCTGTATTCACTGTATGTCAATACATGTTGTTATTCATGTTATATACGTCAACAGAAGCTACCTTACGTAGGGATAAATTTATGCTTTTAGGTGACTTAAACATCCACCTGGATGACCAACTTGACAAAGGAGCTACCGACTTTTGCCAACAACTTTCATCCCTCTTATTACACATTAGATCTAACACTTCCACCCACCAAAAGGGCCATTTATTGGACCCTATTTTTGCCAATTGGGAAGGCATTGAAGTCAAGACTCCCATTTCTATTCCTTGGTCTGACCACTTGTTAGTACCCTTCACTATTAACATTTCTGCTGGCAATACTCAAAAACGCACTAACTCCAAATATATGAGCCGGAAATGGTCGGCTTTCTCCAAAGCAAAGTTCCAGATTGCACTGACTAAAGGTGGCAGACCAGGAGGTGAGGATGCTGACACTGCGTCGGACAGACTCGAAAGCTGCATTTATAATGCCTTAGATGAAACAGCCCCTCTCTGTCATAAAAACCTTGGCAGCAGACCCCAGAAATCCGCCCCCTGGTACAGTGATGAGCTTCGCTTAGCGAAATCACAATGTAAGAAGCTAGAAAGACAGTGGCGGGTGCATACCTCGATCAAACTAAACAGAGGTACTTAGACAAACGCAGAGAATATCATAATTCCATCAGGCGTGCTAAAACAACTTATTTCTCAGGTAGGATAGGAGAAGCCAAGAATTCAACCAAGGAGCTATTTAAAATTTATAAAGAGATCTCTTTCTGCGGCTCATCTGCTGACCCTTCCTTGGTCTCGGAGGAATCTTGTAATCGCATCGCTGCTTTCTTCTATGACAAAGTGGCTACTATCTGCTCTACTTTCTCGGGGGGAAAGAAAAAGGGAATTGAGTTCAAAGAAAATTTACTCGAGGTTGGGGAGGTCAACAGGCTGGACCACTTTTTCACGCCACCTCCAGACAGGCTCCAGCAGATATGCCACTCCATTAAGTCAGGATCCCCTCGTGATCCGGCATCACCTAAACTTCTTGGAGAAAGTATTGAGATCCTTGAACCGTACATTAGGGATGTTCTTAATCTTTCCTTTGAATCTAATATTGTACCTAAAAACTGGAAACAGGCGGTAGTCCTCCCTCTTCAAAAAAAACCCAATCTTAGTTGGGATAGGCTGGAAAATCTACGTCCCATTTCACTCCTCCCGTATTTGGCCAAAGTGGCAGAAAAGGTGGCAAACCTCCAACTTATGAGCAGGCCAATCTGCTTCATCCTACTCAGTTTGGCTTCCGGTCCCGCCATTCCACTGAATCTGCGCTGCTTATGGCCACAGAGACCATCAGGCAAGGAGTAGATGAGGGTCAAACTATGGCCCTCATTCTACTCGACCTAAGCGCAGCGTTTGACACTGTGGCACATTATACTCTGCTACAGTGTCTAAACAAAGGTGGAGTCACGGGGTCAGCGCTGAGATGGATTCAATCATTCCTCACCGACCGGGGCTTTCAGGTCAGACAGGGTGAACATTACTCCCGCTTGATCAAGGAGTGCCTCAGGGCTCTGCCCTGAGTCCCACCCTGTTTAACCTTTATGCTTCCCCGCTGGCTACCATGGTGGAAAGCCACGGAGTCCAACTAGTGTCATATGCCGATGACACACAACTGGTCATCTCACTGTCACGGGCACCGGATGTTGCGGCAATCAGCTTCAGTGCTTGCATGCAGGAGCTTGCTTCCTGGATGTCTGACAACTGCCTGAAGCTGAATGGGTCCAAAACTGAAGTGCTCGTGGTAGGGGGTGGTCCGGACGTGTGGTCCTCGGCATGGTGGCCTGCGTGCCTGGGCTCCACTCCAGTACCTAGCCAACAGGCGAAAAATCTTGGGGTAATGTTTGATTCTGCCCTGACATTTGCTCCCCAGATCGATCGTGTAGTCAGGATGTGCTTCGGCATACTCAAGAGACTACGAAAGATCCTGGACCTACTTCCTGTCGGTGCCAGACAGACTCTTGTGCATGCCCTGGTTACATCAAGATTGGACTATTCCAACCTCCTCTATCTGGGAATAACAGCTAAAAGTCTCAATCGCCTCCAGGTACTTCAAAATGCCACAACCCGGCTGGTGCTGAGGCTCCCAAGAAGAACTGCCTCTAGAGTTGCTTTGAAATCCCTCCATTGGCTTCCGGTAAAGGAGAGGATTACTTTTAAAGCACTATGCGTCTGCCATCGTATCATCAATGGCAAGGCACCCAACCCCCTTCAATGCCTTATTACTCCCTATAGTCCAGGACGTAGGCTTAGATCCTCTGGTACCGGGCTACTAGTAATTCCCAAAATTCATAAAGCCAGAATGGGAGGTAGATCCTTCAGGCTACTAGCGGCCAAGAGCTGGAACACGCTTCCGAAGGAGATGCGCCTTGAACCTTCTGAAGCAAAGTTCCGCAGAGCTCTTAAAACTCATCTTTTTTGCTCAGCTCTGATGTAATCTCCCTGTTTTCTGCCTCCTCACTCTCTCTCTCAGCGCGGGGACACGCCGGTGTGCGTAATGCCATGCGCTATATAAAATTCCAAAATAAATAAATTCATCCAGATGTAGCTGGTCAGTGCTTAAGTCATGCATTCATGTGAGGGGCATCATTCAAGTACAGCAAACCTTGGTTCAGGCCTCTCCCTGTGACACTGCCTCACCCCTATACCTACCATGATGCAGGTGTGAGGTACTGACACAATTGCCAGATGCTAATGTATTTCCAAATTTGGGATGGATTGCACATGACCACTACTGACATTTTTTTTTTGATGTGCAGACCCACCATGCATATGTTATGCATGATGCTTGTGTAATGTGGCATAGGGCTTCACATACTGAGTAACATTCGTGAGTACTTTCCCTTAATATGCAGATAATGTGGCTGAAACCATCATGCACAAAGTCGTACAATGACAGATTTTGGGCCTGCATGGGGTGACTATGAGTAGGGTCTCTTTATTGGTGTCACCTGTCCTTCACAACGACACAGGTGCACAATGCTTGGCATGCGCCGACCCAGGCAGACTTGCACCATGTTGCAAGGGGTCCAGCGGTGCAGGGGATCAGTGTTTGTGTGCATGGAAGGGACACATTCCTGCATGATGCAGTCATGAAAAGATTTTTCCCCTTTCTATGTGTCCACTTGAATGCAAAAGCGATATGTTGGGTATATCATAGAGGGAAGATTACGTTTTTATTCAGGTTGTGCATGCCTTACACAGACCCTGTGTATGCATATCTTTGTGGCGCAGCGTGATAGTTACATTTTGACGTTCCTATTGTACATTGTCAATTGGACATAGATGTTTCTGGGTATACCCTTAGCAACAGCCCTGGAAGTGCGCTTTCTGACACTTTAATGTGGGAATGATGCAATGACATGATATGTTGTACTATGTTACATGGCTGTCTGTGGCCTATTATTGTGGGTGTGGCACATTGTGGCACCACTACATGAACAAAATAACATCCTGCCAGCACAGTGGTAGCAGTCCAAGTTATACAAGTGTGAAACTCGGTCTGTTGCAGGATGTTGTGTGATTTTTTTTCAGGAGGGTAGTTGTATATTTGCACCTGCGTGTGGCACTTGTCAGGTGCAGCAGTGGGCTGGGACTTCACTTTAAACATATATGTTTACTTTCACAGGGGTAGCTGTTTCCCAAATGTAACATGTGCGTGTCCCTGGTACAATACTTTTTGTAGACCCTTCACAGTTCATGACATTGCATGGCTTCTCTTTCCACAACACATCAGTAATTGAGCCAGCCACCTTAGTTTATGCACCGCAGAACATTGCCTTCTTTGCACATTTCCCCTTGTAGGGACTTACCCTGTGTGCCTTGCAGTTCCTCATGCTCTGCACTGTCCTGCCCTGGGATTCCAACAACCAACTCCTCTGGGATGACCGCCGCAACCCGCTCCTCAAGGTCATCCAGCTCTTCTTGTTGTGATGGGCTGCCTCCTCCTGTAAGCCCAGCTTCTTTGCGGTTTTTGGCCATTTTTTCTTTAGTGCGGCGCTTTATGTCATTCCACCGTTTTTTGAGGTCAATAACTGTCCGCCTAGATTGGGCCACACAGTTCACCTTTGTCAATATGGACTGCCAAATAGCCTCTTTTTTGGATAGTGGCAACTTGGAACTAGCAAAAAGCTGGTGCTGGTGGTCTGTTACCTCATTTATGAGTATATTGTTCTCCTCAGCACTGAAATTAATTTTGCGCTTCCTCTTTCCAAGGGTTTCTCCCTGTGTTGCAGGCTGGGCATCCTGGCTGCCATGTGGAAGGTTTCCTTGGCTGCTGCTCTGTCCTTCAGGCTCCATGGTAGCAATTTTTTCCATTTGCGGGAGAATTAGGTGATGGTTGCGCGTGTTTTTGGTGTTTTCCGGATTCTGACGCAACGTGATAGTGGCGCAGCGACGCGTACACTTGCGTCAGTTCCGCAAATGCGACTTACGGCATTTTTCCCGCACTTGCGTGTCTTTTCGGTGCGTCAGGACGGCCGCGTCTGCGTCACTTTTCCCCGCCTTGCGCCTCCCCTTGCGGCACGGTGCGCCATTCCATAGATCTGACGCATCCGCGCCGCAACTTTCTGACGCAGCGCGTCGTACGGAAAAGTGACGCATCCTTGCGCAGGCGCAGGGATGCGTCACTTTTCATAAATGAGAGCCCAGGTCTTTTTATCCACTTTTTCAAACTTTCTTTAGTTATTACCTATCTCTCTCTGTGCCTAGGTTTATATTTTTCATTTTATTTCTACTTTTACAACTTTTCTATTGTTTTATTTTACTTCCTTCTTTTACCTTGCTTCTTCTTTCCCCTACCTTTTTGTCTTGAACTTTTCTTCTCCCCTCCACCCAGAACCATGGTCAAGGGCGCCAGCAGCAGCGGCGGCTCAAAGGGCAAGGCGCCTGTGCCCCAAAAAACCCGGCTGCCTTGCGGCAGAATGCGCCCCCTAGGGGTGAGGGCCCGCCAACTTTTTGGGGAGGAGGAGGTGGCTGCCCTGGTCTTTTTTATCCAGCGCCACCTCCCCTTGATCTTGGCAGCAGGTGGCAGGCCCAGCTCCGGCTACCACCAGATTGAAGAGCGTCTCCGACGGTGGGCGAAGGTGCGCCGGGCAGTCTTCCGCTGCTCCAGTATCCGGCGTACCCACCATCAGCTGACCCACCGCTGGGCAGACATTTTGGACCGGGAGCAGGACCGGTTGGACCTGCTTGGTGTCGAGGTCGTGGGTCTTGGAGAGTGGCTACCCAAAAAAAAAAGTGTGTGTATATATATCTATAGTAGTATAAGTATTGTTATTGTATCTTTCTAAATCTTGGCTGAATAAATAACGCGATGACTGGTGCTCCTAGTTACATTTCCGATGTATTCCGTTATATCTACTGTAATTGTATGACACTGGTCTGTGCTGCGCTTCTTCACTGACTCTTGCGTGTTCAATTTGGCGCTAGCTTTTGCTGTTTATTGATGTGAGATTTTCTTTATTGTAGAGAACTGAAGTTAGTTAATGCTATTAATAGAGTCTTGTCCTTCCTTTGTCCGTCAGTGAAATAGCGGTTGATGGATAATTGTACGTAGTTTGCATATTGTATCATTTTTTTTTCACGGCCTTCTCTTCTGCATGAATCCTCCTCTGGCAATGAATGCTAAAGTTACTTTGTTCTTCTTACCTCAGCCAGGGCCGGCTTTAGGCATGTGCAAGCTGTGCAACTGCACAGGGCCGCCAAACTCCAGGGGCCACCACACCAATATATATCCTTAATTTAATAATCCTCTGAGGATGGATACATATTTGCGTGGCGGCCCCTGACAGGGATTTGGTGCCTCCGGCTCTGTTCCACTTCCAAACACCCTGACTCCCCCCTCTTCACTGGCCTCCGTGCTCCGCCCTGACCTCCTCTTCCGGGCCCCCCTACCTACGCTCCCTGCCCAGGACCACCATGAGCCTAGAGCCGCGCCTGCCTCAGCCCTCCATAGAACTGATGTAGTTTGTTTAGTGAGTGGGTAGGCTTAGCAGCAGTAGCATTCAGTCAGTAGCAGAACAAAATATGATGCAACGAACGTACAATTTAGTTTTAGTATGCACAAAGTTAAGCATGTCTCCTCCTTGTGATCTATGCATTTTGCTGGCAAAAATAAAAAAGAAATGCCTACTTACAGATAATTGATTACCCCATTCTTGAATCGGTGGTGTTGTTCAGGTGTTACTGCCTCTGTGTTACTTAGTAATCTGCAATCAGAATGTTTATGGAACATTTGATTTGTTTGCTCCAAGTATATACAGTCAGTGAATCATGCAAGGCAGTAGTCATTTGGTAGATCAATGTTTGTTTCTTTTAATGTTCTAGCAGTAGTTTTTGAAATGTCTATGTTTCACAGCACTCAATGTTTGTTTTCTTTCTTTATTATTTCTTACATGAACCACAGAACCCAGGGGCAAGCAGAAGGCTGGGACCGAGTCGGCGGGTGAACCACAGGCACAGAGCTCCTCTACTGAGGATCCTGCTGCTGTCCCCAGTAAGTCCAACAGTGCTTTCTTTTGGAACAATGATATTTCCCTATCTTTCTAACTGAGCTTTTTTTTCCAACCGATTAATGACATTTCATTCCTAAATACATTTTGACAAATGCTTTTTTGATTTTGATTATGTTTTCAAAATTTTGGGTATCTGTCCCTGCCTTTCTGTTCCTTCAAAGAGCCTCTGCTATGACTCTCTGTGCTTCTACTAGACTGTCTGTAGGTAAGCTTGCCCTGTTGCCCACTCTTTAGTTAAGGTATTCATCTTTTCAAAAAATCTGTGAAAGAATAGCTGTAGGCACAGGGTCCACTCCTGTCTTATGCTTTTTCCTCTGTAATGTCTCTTCTTTGCCAATTGACACCAACCAAGTATGCATCCAAATGTTGGTCTAGTATTTTGTAAACGTTAGTATACCACTACTACTCTTGCGGGTATTCTTCTATGCAGTCACATACATAAATATGTATGCACCAGAAAATTGGATGTTGGTGATAGGCAGGTTGGACCTTACTTACTTACACCTCAGTCACAGAACTCTGAGGAACCCACAATTCACTGAACGACAACCTATATGGGCTCAGTCATTGGTCAATTATTCAATTATCCCACTCCTGAACCCCAATACCAAGATGCCCAATGCTTTTATTACACAATCCATAACCTAAGTAACCCCCTTTTGCTCACTCACTCATGTAAGTCTACAAGACAACAGACACTGAAAATATACTTCCGAGTCAATGTGGTACTTAAAAAGCTTTATTTTGTTAGAAGTAACTAAGTAAGTAACATCAATGTTTTTAAGTTGTGAAATATGTCAAGGCCCACCAGAAAAAATCCAGAGTTATAAAAGGCTGAATAAAGTAATCTACATTTGTACAGCTACCAGTGCACGATAGGGAAATGTGGGAAATGTCGGAGACCCCTCACCATTGAACGTATACTGGTTACATATGCCTCTTTTTGGTAAGCTCTGGAAATCTCTGCTTCGTAGAAGGAAATCTTCTCATCTGCTGAAAAATAATGACAAAAGTGGTGCACGTTAGACAGTATGAAAATAAATACTTTTATACAAGTTTTTAGCAGTCATGCTAAAAAAAAAGTGTAACCTGAGGCTGTAAGCAAACTCGATTCCACAATCCACATTCAAAAAGTAAATAAGGGCCTTTTTATTTTCCAAACTCTTCAGGTGTATGCTTTGAACAATCATGTGGCCTCAAAGGCATCTTCTCGTACTGCGGAACAAGCTGCGAGGTAGCATGCGCAAAACTGTAGACAATGATGTACAAACTGGTTACATGGTGCAGTCTAAATTTCCAAGGACTAGAGTAGCAGTAGAGATGAGATGAGCTTGGGTACCATACCATAACAAATGAATGCTAATATGTGTAGTGACTCTGCTGTACTAGGCAATGTGGACTACTACTGATTACGTTGTACTTAACTGTTTTGCAGAACTCCATTCTTGGTGAACAAGTACAATGGGGGCTGTGCATCCATCTAAAAAGGTGTACTTATTTTTTATAGGTGCAGAACCGGTACCATCCACCAGTGCCGACGGGGACAGCGGCGCAGCGTCAGCAGAGGCGATCCCGGAGGGGACAGGAGGACCAGAGGCACCTACACCAGCACCAGCAGCAGTGGGGGAGGAGCCAACAACGGTGGGCGATGGTAAGTTACATTCAATAGTGATCCGCATTATTTGGTGGGTGGGGAAAACTTCCTCACTGTACTCTGATATTTATAATGAACTTGAAGTTCTACTGGACAATATATGACGCCACCTTTATTTGTCATTACCAAGCTTAGCATTACCACCGGCGAGAATTGATAAAATAACAGGCCTCTTCTATCTGACTACAACTCAGCTGTGAAAGGTTGGTGGCAGACTAAAAGTCTTATCCACAACATTACATGACCGCGATGGATTAACACTAAGGAGATCGATTTTAAGTATGATGAAAGGAGCAAGGAAAAAGCACCAATCATCTAATATAGAAGGATACTTTGGAATCAGCAATGCAGGTGGCTGATAGCAGTCGGATGCATGGGTTGTTGTGGAAGCATGGAAAGGGGAAAACACAGCTGCCTGTGTGGGTGGGAGACACACCCAATATCGGTGGGTAGCGGATAGTCTCAGCAGCAGTGTTTTGGTCAAAGGCAAGGGAAGGAGGGGACGACTGGATGCATTCCGGGTCGTTGCTGGCGAAACACAAACCACCTAAGGTTTGTTGCGCGATATAAAGAATGATAGTCTCTACTAGACATTTACTAGTACTAGCTGGCCCCTGTTAATTAATGTTAGTTTGAGACTGTCACTGTTCCCGGAAGCACAGAGTATATGATATAAAACGAGATATGAAAAAGACAGGTGTTCGTATGTGTGTGACCGTTGATGTACACCCATGCTATGCTACTAGGGCAGGCATAATGCCGTGCCAAAAAGTCCAACAAATTAATTATATAGGCCGTAGAATGTTCAAGATAGATACAACACCATTTTTTGTACTCAGCTTGCTTGCTAGTGCTACTGTACTGTGCCACTATGTGTTGAATAAATTTTGTGTTCTTGATTTGCTGGGATTTTGGATTACAACAATTCTGTCTCTTTCTTTATAGTTACTCCTTCAAAACCAACAAGAAAGGAGTTGGCAGTCCGGGCCCGGCAGCGGAAACCGCCGGCTGGTGGCTCAGGCCGAGGAGGAGGAGGAGGAGGCGGCGGCAGCAGCTGCTGCCTCTTCCAATGCCCCGGCCCCCAAGCCTGCAGGAGTACATCGCCGTGGTCAGGCAGCCGCCCGCCGCCAGATTTTTTCGGCATCAGCCACCCCCCCACAACATGCTTGCCAAAGTAGGTGCCGTCAATTCCAAACAAAGATTCTCCTCCGGGTAGCGAGGCTTGAGGATGAAATAGAGGAGCGGGTGAAGCTCATTGTGGACAAACACTTGAAAGCCCGCCGGCTTTGAGATGGACCCTGTTTGTTTGCCCCTTTTTCAATCCTTTTGTTGGTGGGTGGGAATTGGGTGTTGGGGTTTACATTACATTGAACGTGGAAATTTGGTTGGGGTTAGGGGAGGGTAGGGACAGCTGTGGGGTAAGATTTAATATATATTTTATTTTTGTATCATCTTTCTTTATATTATGGTAAAATAAATGAGACACAAAGTTATGTTCAAAAGAAAACATTTGAAGTTCATTTGTGTTTGTTGGGGGGGCGGAGGGGGGACTGTTTCACCAAATAATGTACGTTGTGCAACATCACAAGGTTTAATTGGCCATGCAGGTCAGCGGACAGTGCTTTCGAATAAAAAAAAATATTGGCCACATCTTTAACATGCAGACAGATAGATGCGGTAAACCCTCATCGAGTTATATTTGTAGTATTAGAAGAACTACCAGTCTGTCTTGCGTTATACCTCACAGCAAACGTATCTTACCTGTGATTGCTGATGATGATTGATGATGAAGTGTGGCACTGCAAGGGCTGCATTTGTTTCCCAAGGCAATGGAGAAGAATCTGTGGTTCTGTACTTCTGTGATAGTACTAGTAGTAGACAGACCCTGCCAGTAGCATTTTGAGACAAAAAGAAAGAGGCAGTCATTTGCGTGAAAGACAATGTGGGGGTAGTATAAGTATTAAGTACAGTACATTACACGACTGACCCAAAAACAATATTGCAACTGCTAAACTGAAACAAAACAATGGTTTTGGGGACTGGAAACTAAGTAGAAGAGAAGATAAGAAGTTCAACTGTAGTTGTAGTACTCACGGCAACGTCAAACATTTCTAAATCATAATGCTTTAAACTTAAACCCAAACAATGACGCCAATTCATTAGATGTATTTGTTGTTTGATGGTAATGGTAAATTATTTGGCATTATACACAGAGCTTGAGTTGGGAAGCCGAAGAAGATCCTGGCCATGCCTTGTTGAAATTTCACTATTGTTGCTTTCACCACATCTGCCCCAGCAAGCGCGTGATCAAATTGTTGGTGTATATTTAATGTAACAAACATCACACCTCAATGAAGCCACGCAGCCCGGGGGAAGAGGGTTAGGGTTTGTTGAATGGATGGGTACGGGGGTTTTGGGAAAGGTTTGAGAAAAATAAACAGTACGCATGGAGACAACAAAAGCAAAACAATGAAGACGATGATTTATGATGTTGATCCACTAGCCAATGAATGTAAGGAATAAACGTAGGAAAAGGACACGCTGAATATCATTCTTGGTTTCCCGCCATCCAATTGCTTGATGATGAGGATTAGTGGTAAGGTTGAGTTGATGCTCATAGTGTAATAGCAGTGGGTGAAAAACGTCCAGCCTGAAAAAGAAAAGGCAAATACAAAAGAATGTGAATGACCTAAACAAATTGTAATACAGTGAAGATCAAAAAAATAATACAAGAGGAGTAGTCGTTAGAGAGGACTTTCAGACTGAGACGGCTTCGATACAATATGTATAAGTCTACTAGTTGCCATCATTATTAATCTAGAAGTACAAGAAAAGACAGGAGCCAGCACAGAACGAGCCCACGACACAGGGTCGCCCGTAACACAAACTGCATTTCCCTAAAAATTTCACTGAGCCACAGAAAGGGGCATAAAAAAGCAACCTAGCATTTACAAAATTAATCAACAAAATCAATGCGTCATTCTCAGTCATCAATCATACCACTATTGTACTCTACCACTGCACAGTGCACACACATGTAGTAGCCTGGGTCTACTGTGCTGTGCCTCTTATTTGTATTTATTACCTTGTATTCCACTCCAAGAAACATCGTATATCAATCAGCTCAGATCCAACTGCCTGACAGCGTGCAAAGATATGGTGGTCACCATCATTATCAGGTGTGGCACGTCTAGTCCAACAGCAACTCAGTCTGTAGTGAGTGACTACAATAAATTAAGTCCTGACTGCACCTGTAGTAGTAGGAACACAAGTGCGTAAATAATTTATATTAAATAACATGAAAAAATTGGCTATCACGTGAGTCTGAAGTTACTAGTATACTTCAACTCCATGCACATTTGCTCAGAGTCAGCAAAACATCCAATGCAATGCATGGCATCATTCATTTAATATACCTGTCTTGCTCTTCTCTTTCACTGTCAGATGATTGATCACAGATGCTGCCGAGCCTTTTAAAAGTAATGACGAGTCACAACAAGTTGACTTCAGTTGTGGATGCCTGCTCAAGTTTTGACACTGAAGAGTTGTCTATGAATGCCTGCAGACAGAGGTGGTAGCCTTAAGAGTAAGACAGTGATGAGTTGCAGATTTCAAATGAAATAGAGGATGGCTGTAGTCATGTACGGTTCACTTGTTATGGAGGGACTGTTAGAGGCTACATTATTGTACTATACTCCATCTACAACATCCACTGTATGGCTGGCAAGATGGAATTGTATTGACTTGAGTGGGAGTCAAGAAGATGGAGCAAGACTCTGAGGAGTGCAGTCAACATGGAACATAAATGCACAGGCGTGCAACTCCAGGAGGTAAATAAAAAGATACAGTGAAAATAAATGCTCAGGTGTGCAACTCCAGTAGGTACATAAAAATAATCAGTGGTGGGGATGGATTTGGTTGTGGTTTTTATTAGCAGTTTTGCACCAGAAAGCCATTGTTAATAAGAAAATAAATAACACAAATAAAGGAAGGGAGAAAGTAACAATTTAAAAGCCTAGTTGTCAGGGAACAGGAGCTCGTCCTCAAACTCTGGGGGTTTGGACAGAAGTAGGTCATGTAACACAGTAGTGATGTCTTCGGACTCGCTTTCTTCATCCTGCTCTGATTCACGTACTTTATAGTCTGGTGTAATGAAGTGTTGATTCATTTTTATCATTGTCAGCCTCTCCACGCTTTTGGGGGAGAGACTGGTCCTTTTCGATGTCACAATGGCACCAGCAGCACTGAAAACCCACTCAGAAGGGACACTGGCTACAGGACAAGCCAGATACTTTATCGCCAGCCTGCTCAGCACTGGCCACTGTCTCCTTCTTTCATACCAATAGACCAATGGGCTTTGCTCCATGAACACCTCTGTTGTGTCATCCAGATAGGCCTGAACCATCCGCTCAGTGTTCATTGGTGCTCGGCTTTGCTGGTCCTCTTTCCCCTTTGCAACAGCAACGGACTTACCCATCCCTTTCTGTAGAAAAAAAGCAGTTATGCTTTTGGTTGTGTCTGCTGAATCAGATCGTGTAGGTGCTGCTTTTGGTACTGTTGGTGCCTGCTGGGAAGCAGACGCACTGCTCTCATGCTCTGAAGAACTTGCCTCAGGAGGATGGCCTGAAGTACTTTGACTGTCCTGGGCTGGCACTGGCAGGCCTTTAAGTAACAGCCGTTCAGTTTCTAAATCATTAGCTTCCACAGCTATGGAAGTTTTGTAATTGGCAACATCCCCATCTGAAAAAGGAATACCTGCGCTACTGCTGACAAATAATTTGTACCGTGGATCCAACATTGTTGCAGTTATGTAATGTTGATCTGACACAATCATTTGAAGCCTTGGCCAAGGTATATGCATCAACTTTTTCTGCGTCACCTTCGTATGTTTCACAGACCTCCTTCAGCTGTTGCTCAAGCATGTACAACAATGGGATGGCTTGGCCCATAGTACAGTCCTCCCTGCTAACTGCACGTGTGAAGACCTCAAAAGGTAGTAGCATCTCTGTCAAGCATTTAATGATGTCCCACTGCCACATCTCAACGGTCAGGGTTTTAAGATTAACAGTAGGATCCCCTAATCTTCTTGACATGACATAAGCATTCAGTGGTATGTACTGCTCAAAGAGACGCTCAAGCATGAAATAAGTAGAGTTCCAACATGTTGGGACCTCCTGGATCAGTGCTTTGACTGGCAATTTATGCTCACGCTGAATGACCCGTAGCAGCTTCCGTGCTTTAAAAGAATGGTTAAAATGCGTGCATATTCTTCTGCAGATGGTCAGTATATTGCTGACTTTGGCTTCAGTTTTCAGAAAGTCTTGCACGACTAAGTTAATGCAGTGTGCCAAACAGGGTACCCTGAAATAATGTCCTTCTCTCATTGCCTTCACTACATTACTGCCATTGTCTGTGGCAACAAAACCAATCTTAAGGCCTCTTGGTTGCAGCCATTCAAAGACCTTGCTGTTAAACTCAGACAAAATGTTTTCAGCAGTATGAGTTTTCTCCATACCAAACATGGCTACAGTTGCATGTCTGCGAGTATCATTAAAAATCCCAGCAACGTCAAGGCCTGAAGTTAACTTGTCTTTAACACTTGCAAAAGCGATCCAGTGTGCGGTGATGCACATGTAATCTGTGGCTTCGCAACTGCTCCACATGTCTGTTGTCAGGTGGATACAATGGACAACACTCTGTTGTAAGGCTTTCCCAATCAATTCCAGCATGTCTTGGTGTAGTGCTGGAATAGCAACTCTTGCAAAATAGTAGCGACTGGGAACGTTCCATTTTGGGCAGAGAGTTGCCACTAATTCCCGAAATCCCACTGCCTCAACAGATGAAAATGGGAGAAGGTCGAGTGCCAACATTTTTGCAAGTTTCGCATTGTACAAACGTGCTATTGGGTGGTTCCGCTTGTACTTTCCCTCCTGCCTAAACATGCTAGTAATGGTATGCTGCTTGGTATTTCTTTCAGTTATGCTATACGGACCACCTTGCATCACAGACTTTGCACTCCTTGATGTCTCCGGCTGACTCTGGTGCCACTGAGAAGTTGCTGATGCGGAGGATGTGGACTGTACCACTCCAGTGCTGGCGACAGGACTCATTTGTATACCACTCCCAGATAGGTCATCGTCTCCCTCTTCTTCCTACTGGTCAACCATGAGTGGACCTTGTAGTACTGTACTGTATCCCCACCAACGCCAGTGCTTAAATTTTTTAAGCTTGCAAGGTGGTTCTCCCACGTGATTAAGTGTGTTTTTTTCAAATGGGTCGTTTGGCCTCCAGTACCATAGTTTGTACCAATCTTACCACGACTAACATTGACATGACAAATGGTGCATATAGCAATGTTCTCCTGATGTGGGTGAACCGTAAAGAAGTCCCACACTGGGGAGGTAAACTTTTGTCTCCTGCCATAGGGAGAGGACCCACTTCCAATGCCGGATGAACTGGAGGATTTTGGTTGAATTTCCCTATGTGACAGCTCAGTACTAGTACTGCCACTACCTCCTTCTGTTGAGGTGGTGCTTGTGCTGGATGTCGGACGCTGCCGGGCCTTCGCTGATGAAAAAATGGGAGCTGGTGTTACTTTGGGTGCTGAGTATGTAGGAGTTATACGTGCTACCTGCTCATCACTAATCGCAGCCTTTCTGGATAGGGTCAAAATGTTGGTCTCTACATCCTCTGCACCAGGAATAATGCTCTTGATGATGACAGTGTCAGACCCGTTTTTATCACCAGCAGTATCCTGCTCACCTACATCGACCTCCATAAGTTCAAGCCTTGGTGGATCCTTCCTTTTTCCTAGCCTGGTCTTGGGATGTCTCTCCTTTGAATGCTCAGATAGTTGTGGATGCCAATCCTTATCAAGGTCATCTGAAGGGATGCTTGGCGAAGAACTCGATGCACTGCCACTAACCCTCCTTTCCCTTGGTGAATTGAAAGACAATAGATCACCTCCAGAAGTGGCTTCCTCTTCTTCTTGCTCGGAATGAGGCTCTACTTCCTGAACTGCCCCGACTTCGGGAGGAACAACTACTACTATTGCGTGCGGAGATGGTGGTTGTTGTTCTTGAGGAAGTACTATTGCGGGCTGTGGTTCTTAAACAACTCCTATTGTGGGATTTGGTTGTTGTTGTTGAACAACAATTGCGGGCGGTGGTTGTGGTTGTTCAACAACTATTGCGGGAAGTGGTTGTTAAACATCTACTGCTGGCGGTGGTTGTTGAGCACTTTCATCTTGCGTGGATTGTGTACTACTTTGAGACAGCGATAAGTTTAGTTCAGGCTCCGTATCACTGCTTTGTAACACTAGGCTGGCTACCTCTTCGACCCTCATGTGCTTGGCCCTGGGTTGGTGGCTTGCCCCCGCTAATGCTGATGTGCTGGCCCCAGCTTGCACCCCGGACACCGCTGCTGCAGGCGTACCTTTTGGGGGCCCAAAAAATGTTTTGGGGTCCATACCAGACTTAAGTGACACTTCCTTCTTGTTTACCTTCTTCTCAGCAAATTTCTTGGTGGTGGAGGACCTGGTACCTGCTTTCTTAGGGCCCATCTTCTTCTGATGTCAGCACACAGCAGCACTCAGTAGCACAAATTGCAGAGATGTCTGGTCAGATGAGTCACACACCACACGTGGCGTACCACTGAAGGACGTCCGTCTGGCAGTAGAACGGGCGAAGGATGAAAACAACCAGGACCTCCTCAGTCTGTTTTTTGTGCACCTACAAGCAAAGAAGGCAGAACAACATCAGTCAAACAAGCAGTAAGCCAACATGAACAATTGAAAGATACACAGGCCAATGTATAAAACACAAAACAGAAGACTAATACTACCAGCACCACAGCTCCCAGCCACATGAAGTCCAGAAAGAACCAATAAAGTCAAGCAGGCCTATATATACCAATATGGACAGAAAAAGAAGGATGCCTGCTACACATGACAGGTTAATGCAAGGAATAAAATACCCCATGGCTAAGAGGTTGGAAACCTACACCGCAAAAACACATACAAGGCATAAAATTATTACACACACAAAAAAGTTACCTACACCCCTGCCCAGACAACACATTTGGGAATGCAATGCCATACAAACATGCCCTAATGATGTTAATTGAATAGACCGAATAGAAACAGCTACATAAAGCACCCCCGCTAACTACTACCTCTGGGACTCTGGCCTACTGTCAGATCAGACCAAAAGCAGGGAGGCCAATGATAAATGCACAAAGGAAGTACCTACAAAATGGCCGCCACCACATGGCCTGGCCACCCACAGCAACATGAAAAGAAAGAGAAAAGAGAAGACAGACAATAAATGCCTATGGGAAAGGGACAATGCTTTGCTTTGCTTCACAAAGTAGCTGCACCACTGCCCGCGTGGTCAGCCCACCCATAAACAAGAAGACAGACACAGGAATTGTTCCATGCTCCAAAAACTACAACCAAATGACAACTCCAGTTTTTTTGGGTGCACAAGAAACACATTCAACATTTTCGAGAAACTTTTATGCAACTCGGGACATATTGTTCGCGAGATTGCAAAATCGGCGTGTTCGGCAGCGCGAATTGAATGAAACGTCGTTATCGTGTTCCCGAGCAAGTACATTGAGCGCGCGAACAAGACAAAAAATGTAATGTCGTGTGTCCACACTGTGCAACGTTACCAAAAGTACGCGAGCTGTATTCCTAAGGTTACCTACTGGCAGGGAGTGCCATATTAGTTACACACACCCAAAAGCTGAAAGTACCAACATAAAAAAAAATGTTAAGCAATCCAAAGCCATACACGATGTAATTAAAGATACACCACAAAAAGAGTTGATTAACTTTAATGCACCTATGGCTATGAGTAGTAGAGTACCTCTGCCCTACTGCCAGAATAGTCAAAAACCTTGGATGCCTATGGCAAAAGCACAAAGAAAGGACACACAAAATGGCCGCCGCCATAGGGCCTGGCCACCAACAACATGGCAAAATCATCACAAAGGAAGTACACACAAAATGGCCCCCACCACATGGCCTGGCCACCCACAACAACATGAAAAGAAATAGAAGACAGACAATAAATGCCTATGGCAAAGGGACAATGCTTAGCTTCACAAAATGGACACACCACTGCCCAAATTGGTCACCCCACCCATAAACAAGAAATCATTACATAGAGGACAGAAACTGGAAGTGGTCCATGCTCCAATAAGAGAAAACTACAACCAAATGACACATAAATAAGGACTTTTTGTAGCACAAGAAACACATTAAACATTTTCGAGAAACTTTTATGCAACTCGGGACATATTGTTCGCGAGATTGCAAAATCGGCGTGTTCGGCAGCGCGAATTCGTACAAACGTCGTTATCGAGTTCCCGAGCACGAACATTGAGCGCGCGAACAAGACAAAAAATGTAAGGTCACGTTCTCACACTGTGCGAAGTTACCAAAACTACCCAAGCTGTATTCCTAGGATTACCTAATGGCAGAAATTGGCAGATTAGTTAAACACACCCAAAACCTGAAATACCCCACACATAAAAATAAGATTTTCTAAATCAATCCAAGCCATCCATGATTTTCTAATTAAGGGTACACCACAAAAACAGTTGATTAACTTTCATGACCCTATGAGTAGTACCTCTGGCCTACTGGCAGAGTAGGCCACAAGGTTGGAGGCCTATGGCAAGAGCAAAGTGGCTGGAAACATAAAATGGCAGCCAACACATGGCCAGGCCAACCACAGAAAGTTAATACAATGAACTCAAGCATGCCTACACACTAACTACATGGAGTACTAGGATCAGCTATTGGCTTAAAAAAATAAAAACATTTAAATTACTCAAACAGAAATTCCACAACAGACATTGCTATTGCATAATGACCATAATCCAATTCCATCCATGATGTTTGTTTACAAACTTGAATAAAAATTTAAATGCAGACCACAGAAACATGATTGGACCCATGGGTACCTCTCTATGTAGCCTGGATGAAATTTAAAAAGAAATACAAGTTGGGACCTCATAAAAGTACAGGCCCCCATCAATAATTTAAATCCAGGATTGAATACTGTAGTTAAAAAAATCTCAAATCAAACAAACACAAGTCTACAACATCATACTCACTCATACATTACTCAAACTTACTTGAAAAAGAGAATTCCAAATCCAAAAGTCCTCAATAAAATCCAAGAAAAAGCAGTAATGCAGCCAACACACACAAAGTGATCCTTCCAGCTCAAAATCCAAATGAAAGTGAGCACCTCATGGACAAAGCACTGGGAGGAGCCTGGTGGACAGGAACAGGAAGTTGTAAACTCAAGGGCCCTTCCTCCTTACTCTTCAAAAAAAGAGTAGAAACAAAAAGAGGACTCCTTCCCCCCAAAAAATACAGCCAAAGGTACAACTTTAAGGGGTTTCTCACTTTTTTGCTAACCAAAATGGTAATTTATTATTATGGGTTTACTTTTAACATGCTCGCGAGTTATTCTGTGCAAGATTGCAGTTTCTGCGTGTTCGGCAACTCGATCTTACCAACAAGCATCCTCCCGCGTCCTTATGACGCTATCGCGCATCCAAATGACGTTATCGCGTTCGCACAGTTGCACAGAATTGTGCGGGAGGGTTTACAAACATGGTGGCACACGCGACCGGGAAAAAGCGAACGCAGAACCAAGGTAAGCCATTGCCGCGCACGCGATAATGTTATTCAGCGCGCGATAACTACGCTACGGACCGGATCGCGGAGTAATCGACAGCTACGCGTTCTCCGCGGAATGCGTAGTTACGGAAACTCCGCAAACTCCGCGAACGGAGCGTAGTTCTTCGCCCAGTTTTAGCGTAGGCCCTCTTTACCATTTTGTATGTAACTGCAGGGCTTGATTAACAGTATGGACAAGAGCGGAAAAAATATTTATTCAGGTGGGTTCTATCCACAGACTCTTGACCAGTAGAGCTAGCAAGGTCTTCGCAATCAGTTTGTAACTAGGCTAGGGAAAGCTATTTCTCAGGAAGGAGGATTTCTTTAGATGGCCGCCTTCCTCGAGACGAACGGATCCCTCGACCCCTCGCAGTCCGGCTTCCGAGCCAAACACAGCACCGAGACCGCCCTCATCGCCGCCACCGATGACATCCGAGCCCTGATGGACAATGGAGAAACAGCGGCCCTCATCCTCCTAGACCTCTCCGCGGCATTCGACACAGTCTGCCACCGCACCCTAACACGGCGCCTCAGCAACATCGGAATCCAGGACAAGGCGCTGGAATGGATCATCTCCTTCCTCGACGGTAGAACACAGCGAGTCCGCCTACCACCGTACAAGTCAGAGGCCTCCGAAGTCATCTGCGGCGTCCCCCAAGGGTCATCCCTGAGCCCCACCCTCTTCAACGTCTACATGAGCCCCCTCGCGGCCATCATACGCAAACACCACCTCAGCATCATCTCCTACGCCGACGACACCCAGCTGATCCTCTCCCTGACCAACGACCCTGCCGCCGCCAGAGCCAACCTGCACGAAGGGATGAAAGAGGTAGCCGAGTGGATGACGACCAGCCGCCTGAAACTGAACTCAGACAAGACGGAGGTCCTCATCCTGGGCTCCTCACCCTCCGCCTGGGACGACTCCTGGTGGCCTCCCGCCCTGGGCACCGCACCCAAACCGACAGACCATGCACGAAACCTGGGCTTCATCCTGGACTCCTCCCTCTCCATGACCAGGCAAGTCAACAGCGTCTCCTCGGCGTGCTTCAACATCCTACGCATGCTACGGAAGATCTTCTGGTGGATCCCCACAGAGACCAGGAAGACCGTCACCCAGGCCCTCGTCACCAGCCGACTGGACTACGGCAACGCCCTCTACGCCGGGACCACCGCCAAGCTCCAGAAGAGACTCCAGCGGATCCAAAACGCCTCAGCCAGACTCATCCTCGACATCCCACGATCCAGCCACATCTCCGGACATCTGAGAGACCTTCACTGGCTCCCCATCAACAAGAGAATCACCTTCCGCCTCCTCACCCACGCACACAAAGCCCTACACGACCAAGGCCCGAGCTACCTCAACAGCCGAGTCAACTTCTACGCTCCCAAACGCCACCTCCGATCAGCCAACCACGCCCTCGCCGCCGTCCCCCGCATCCGAAGAGCGACTACAGGAGGAAGGTCCTTCTCCTACCTGGCCGCCAAGACCTGGAACTCCCTCCCGTCCGACCTGCGCCTGACCCAAGACCACCTCTCCTTCAGGAAGAAGCTGAAGACCTGGCTGTTCGAGCAGTAGCGGCACCCTCCCCCCCCCCCAGCGCCTTGAGACCCTACGGGTATGTAGCGCGCTTTATAAGTGTCACTGATTGATTGATTGATTTATCTAGGGTGCCCACAGTCTTTTCAAAATACCCATCAAGAGGGTCGGATTTCTTAGCAACTTCAAAAATAATAATTGATGGACAGTATGCAGAACAATGTCTTACATTCACCCCAGTACAGAGATCTGGACCATAATCCATTGTTTTGATCCCCATGTCATTCCAGTTTGAACCCAGCCATATGCAAATAAGTCTTGACCCAGTGCCCAAAGGGTATAGTCCAGCCCATACAGCCAGGCCTGGTCCTCCCTGGACTGGAAACAAGCATCCTAGGACCGGTTTCACCCCTCATCAGCCAGGATAGCCTGGCCCCAGTGGCATGGAGAGCATGGGACCCAGGTCTGGGCATACCTGTCCGACTCAGGGTAACAAATGCAATAAGAACCATCAATGGACAGAATTCAGAAGAATGTCTTACAATCACCCAAGTACAGAAATCTGGGCCTAAATCCATTGTTTTTTTGCTTGTGATTGGGGATGAATGTTTGCATTGTTCATCATTCCGTCCATCATTTGTTCCTTTAAGATTTCTTAGCAACAGCACCTTTGGAATTAGGATTTAACTTACTTTTAGCCATTTGAAAAAAACACTAAACCAATCTGCAAACAGCGAAAAACCGATAATGTTAAAGCATTAGTTAATTTAAACAGTTATGATAGGGTATAGAAAAGCCTTTATTGGGCAATAACAGTAAAACAGCACAGTACCACAAAAGTGGATGCCACAGGAGGGTGGGTAAAAGGGCCTCACTGCATGATTATTGATGCGGGGTCAGTGCCGAATGAGAATTGTGTGAGTGTACAGGGTGAGAGTTGTTACCCTGTACAAGGAAAGATGTGTGCAAGTATGGGGCGAGCAGTATGTGAATAGCAGAAGTGCAGAATGAGCTGTTTGAGTTCAGAATGAGGTGTGTGTGTGTGGAAGGTGAGCAATGCAAGTGCTGGGTGAGAGGTATGTCAATGGTGTAGGAGAGCAGAAACAGCACTGTGGAACTGCCGGCCTCTGCAACATTGTTGCCATATTTTGAGACCCTTCCAAAACCCAAATCAATCCGTGTATAAGCCCAACATTAGCTCCAATTCAGCCTAAAGTTGAAATCTTCTAACACAAGAAAAATATCCATGAGGAAACATGTCAAGCATAATTTGATTTGCTTTCGATCGATAGTAGTAAAGTAGGTTTACTATGCACTTTGCAATTATGTCATTTTATGACGGAATGTGCGATGCTTTGAGGGTTTGTGTCTCGCAAGTAAAACCAAGGAATCCAGTCCAAGTAAAGAGCTAAAGTATTAAAAGTTTTGAGCATCCCCAACCTTCTCATGCATGTCTACCTTGGGAACACTCATGTAAGACTGAAGATGATGGTGCAAGCATGCTGGATTTATGAAGCTGAAAGTGACATCTACAGAATTATAACACTTGACTCTTTCAAATGACATTTGGAATTTAGTCTGTTCAGTGTCCAGTTTCTCTGCACATGATTCACAAGTGTGAAAAGGGTTTTTGAAACCTGCCATCCTTTCTGTTTAATATGGGCCACAAATGCGTGCTTTCAGAGATTAGTGTACATCGATATAACTTTAGCAGCATTGCAGCCAACAATATTTTTCCAGAAACAAAATGCTTCAGTCAATGAGTGGAAATTGAGTTTTGCTGATGGGGGAGAAAAAATTAACACAAAGGTCCTCAGGGCCCTTCACTTAGTCAAAAATAACCTACAAAACAAGCATCCAGATCAAATAAAGCAGAAATGTTATGTTTCGATCAATATTTCCGTGTTAAAACTCTCTGATTGTAACGTTCACAGCTGTTGAGTTATTGTAAAGCAGCAGCATGTTAGTAAAGAAGAAATCTCAATCAGGGAGCTTAGCACTAATGCAGTGACAGGGAAGCGCACAGAGGCCTGTTGAGGACTAGCCTGACTTGGACAGTCTGCGCTGCAGCAAGGTGAGCTGTCAGCAGTGCGCCTAGATGCTGCCTGCCTCTGAATGTGCAGCTTTGATGCTGTGTGAGGCACTGGTAGCCGGCGTAAGGCAACAGCTGGGTGTATGAGGAGTGCTGGCTGAGGCTGGCGGTGAGTGCTGTGCTTTTACCAGTGTGCCACCCACCAGGCAGTGGTAAAGAGGAAGCGAGAGCAATTAATGGAGTCCTCAAGTGAATAGAAAAAATATTTATCTTTACCCAGTCATGCACCAGTGAGCTACGTTCCAGCATTCACCAGAGGGACTTTTAGGAAGAATCGGGGAATTAACGAGTCCCTGGGGACCAAATCACCTCTTTATGTAACGAGCTGTGAAAAGAGGCGCAAGTATGGTTGATCGTCCACTGAACCATCTGACGGTGCAATGCGGGTGTATATACAAAGTATATCGTACACCTTATTTTAACTGACACAAGGAATTGATTGCTTTTTTTATTAATTTATAAAGATCTCATAACATGGTGTGAATGTTAGCAATGCAATATCCTTGGCGGAGGGTAAACTCTGAAAAGCATTTGATAAAATAATGTGCACCACAGTAAATTTAACAAAAGGTAAGTAATTTATGAAATTACACTGTTAAATCAATGTATAAAAATCAAATACATTTACTGAGAGTAAACACGCTTTTAAGAGATTGTTTTGAATAATTACAATATTTGAGTGAAACAGATACCGATTGTCTTGAAGCGCAGAATACCCCCTCTCAGAATGTGAAATTGTTAAAACGTGTCAGAATTAAAGGCGCTTGCATTTTATTCCAAAGCAGCCTTGGTTTCTACCAAATCATGGGATTTCTGCAAGGTATAAAAGACTAACTCAGCCTAGGAGTCAATGTTTCTGCTGTTCTGTAATGGGTTTTGTGGTTGTTCTGCAGAACTCCAAAATACCAGTGCCTGTCCTCGCTGTCTTGTGTTTCTCTAGAAGCAGATGGGCTCCCTGTTTTGAATGATTGTAGGGGCACTTACCAGACCTGCTTCCTGTAATTAATGTGCAAGAAAACTTGAATGTTTTTCCACACTTTCCCATGCCGAGACCTTTATTTCGGGTGTTGACAGGGCACAAGTCCTAAAACAAGCATTGGCATAGCCAAAAGGTCTCGCCTTTGGAACCTTATAAGTATTAAGTTATGCTGCAGGTCTCAAACGCGAGACCTATTGGAAGTGTCCATCATGGCAGAGGCCCTGCTGTGGAAAATGCAATCCCTTTGACAAAGTAGTATGATGGATCCAATCTTTTTTTTTTAAACACAGGAACTTTCTTGGCACTGTGCAGGTGCTAGTCTGGCTTTTGACATTACAAAGGTCCCCTACATTCAAGACTTCATGACACAAAACATACCATAGTAGAAAATCTGAAATTGGCCTCCAGTTTATACCTTGCACTACATTAAATATATCGTTCAATGCACAAGGGGTTACATTCGGTACCATATGAAAAATTGAAAAAAGGAGGAAGCACGTTTTCAAGTGACATGAAGTTCTTTAAATAGAAATATTTTTCAAGCACTCACTGTCTAGCTGTTTTCTTTTTTAAAGTGCCAATACTCCATTAAAACTTTATATTAAAAAAATTAAATTATTACTACACAAGTGCTGGTTCTCTTGTTTTTAAATGTAGGTGCAGACACTCAGTAGCCGATTGTACCTGGCCATATAAAGCAATGGATATTAAAGATTTGAAAGCAATGTTCCTTCTGACTAGAAACACCATCATAACTGCTGGTGACGTCACACGACGAATGGTGTAGTTAGATGGTAAGGAGTCTCTGTTTATGACCACAAAGGCAGACATTGGGAAACACATATGCAACTTTTATTTAGGTTTCCTAAACCAGTAGACCGTCTTAAAATCACTGCCGAGTTTGTTTCACTGTTCGTAAGATAGCCAAGAGAAGCAAAATATTAAACTTTTGGAAATGTAACGCGTCCCTCTACTGCATCCCCGGAGTCAGATGCTGCACCCGTGAGCACCACAGGCCCCAGGGCTGTCAGAAATCGATGTTTAAATGCCCGAGGTCTGACAGTTCGACCCGCTCACATCCTGCATTGTAACTCCACCCAAAGAAAGCAGGGGGTGTGGGCACCACAAGAGCAGCGAATACCAGTCCTGAAACTGAAAGCAGGGAATACCAGTCCTGAAACTAAAGTAGCGCCTCATTCAAAAACAACTCCTAGAGAAGCCTTCAAAAAGAATGAGGATATTCAGAAGAAAAAAACACATATGCTGCTCTAACGAGCATACAGCCGCCACATTTATGCAGTGGTATATTTTGTTAAGAGGCTAGTAAATAAAAAATAGAATAAAAAATATTAAATATAATCATTGCAAATGCCAGTCTAAAACCAGTCATATTGGTTTGCTTGTTTTTAATTTAAAATCTTTATTGCAAGCATATGGTTTTCTGGTGTCAGCAGCTGCATGTTTTCAAAAAAGTATCCTTCACACCGTTTTGCCATAGCTAGGCTTATTGGCTAAATGGGGTGGTTATCATAATTTTGGGGTGGTAATTTGGCTTGATGTCTGCAATATAATTTCCTACAGTTGTAATACTTGTCTACCAGTGGTGATGCTTCCATTGGTAGAAACGTGTTTACACCAAGTGTTGTTTGCCCCTTTAAAATGCGCAATGCAATATTACCAGCAGAAGTGCCCAAATGCCACTTACCTTTTTTTCATACCGCTCTTCCTGTAATGAGGTTGGATCAATCTAATTCGTTTGTTTCAAATGAAAAGTAAAGGCTGCAACCGTGTTACCAATGCACTTTTCTACCGACATGTGCATGCTGTGAAAGTGCGCCTTTGAGAGCAGACAAGTAGAACAATGACATGAAAAAGGTTATTTATAAAGTGCACTACCTCCCCAACAGACACTCCTGGTCCATTTCCAAGCAAATGACCACCTACTTTAAACTACTGCTCAAAAAAGGTCTAAGGAGAAGGGGAACACAAACGAAGAAACAGAGTGCTAAATAAATGGCCAAATCACTTATTCGACAATGAGAATTGCAAGGTTTTAAGATGACTTCAAAAAGCTGCCTCAGTTTCAGCTAGTCTCATGGACACAGACAAGGCAGAGCGAGTCGGCACGCGGCTGCAAAAGTGAAAGCAGCTGCAGCTTCCACAGGCTTAATGACCCGTGAAAGACAGATGGTGGCTGTGCGTGTGCACACTGTAGGTCAGTGTGGTAGCACTTTGAAAACCCACCTACTAAATGTCTTGCAGATCAACGCATGCGCTGGCTCAGCGAGACCTAAAATGGAGTGGTGAGACGCTGCAAGTTAGGTAGTATCACGGCGGGTGTAATCACATGTACAGCCGGTCTATCATTTGCACATATTGTAAGATTTAACAACTGAAGCTGCTCAGAACTTAAGCCTGTGACTTAAGGTCCCTGTCTGGAAAAATTAACAAACCAAATTTGGATGAAGCTTTGTCTACAACTACATTAGTCAACCCACTTTGTGCTGCAAGCTGGGCATACTAAAAAACCTGGCACCATGAACAAAAGCAGAGTTTATGCATTGGAACAAAAAAATTAAACACATGCTAGAAACTGCAATTGTGATGAACTAAAATGACCAGTTTAATACATTGTGACCATGATAAAAAATGCAAGTTGCACACCTCCTCCTGGAGTGTGGCGGGTCGTCGCACGTTGTCTAACTCCTGCGACGTCTTCTCCATGCCCAGTTGCCCAACGAGAACTCTTCATGCTTGTCTCCTCGCTAGGGAGTCTCCTCCTGCTCAAGGCTAGGTCCGGCGTCTTCCCGTCTTCCTCTGTCTCTTCCTCAGTCTTCAGCCGTCCCTCGTTCGGCTCTCCCGCTTCCGGTTTCAAGTGCTGAGAGTCCTGGGATAGGCTCTCTGATGCTGACATCACCCTGTCCAGCTCCTCCTCGGAAAGTAAATTAAAGGGATCAGTGCTGTTGTGTACCTGTGTTAACAGGATAGTGTCAGCATTGTCGTCCCAAGACTCCTGTACTCCCAGTTCCTCCCGACACACCTCCCTCCCAATCGGGGGAAATAGGAAAACGGGACAAGAAGACCGCATTACCCCGTTCGGTGACCTTACGGTGGTGGACCTCAAATTGGAATGGCTGTAGAGACAAAACCACTGTAGCACCCGGTCGTTACAACCTGTATTGCGGTGTAGCCAAGTCAAGCACAAGCGGGCATGGTCGGTATCTAGTACAAAGGGCCGGCCTTCTAAGTAATATCTCAGTTTTTTAACGCTCCACTTTATTGCCAAACCTTCCTTTTCAATAGTTGGATAAACCTGTTCCCTAGGAAAAAGCTTCCTACTGATGTACAAGATAGATTGTTCCTGGCCCTCATTATCAAGTTGGGATAACACAGCACCTATACCCAGCCCGGAGGCATCTGTTTGGAGAATTAAGGGCTTACTGTAGTCTGGTGTTAGCAAGACAGGAGAGGTGGTTAGGACTGCCTTGAGTCTAGAGAAGGCCTGTTGTTCAGTAGCAGAGGGGGACTGGGTCTGTGAATATGTAGCGTTTTTTTTAGTAGGTCGGTAAGTGGAGCTGCGATGTCAGCGAATTGGGGAATAAAACACCTATAATACCCCACTAGTCCCAAAAAGACCCTGAGATCGCGTTTGATAGTCTGAAATGGGGTTTCTTGGATGGCTCTAACTTTTTCAGACTGAGGTTCAATCAGGCCTTTTCCAAATAGATACCCAAGATATTTTACTTTCTGAAATGCAAAACGGGATTTCTTTGCATTAATATGCGATCCTGCACCTTTTAATTCCATAAGTCTGGCCTCTAGGTGTTTCAAGTGATCATCCCAGGTTTTACTATACCACTATATCGTCTAGGTAGGCCCATGAATATTCTAGATGTCGAACAAGGAGAGTGTCCATTAACCCCTGCAAACTAGCAAGCGCGCCATGCAAACCGAAAGGTAGGACAGTGAAATGGAAGAGACCATCCGGCGTGGAAAAAGCTGTTTTCTCTTGATCTCTAGTATTCAGGGGGATTTGCCAATAGCCCTTGGTGAGGTCGATGGTGGATATGTACTGTGCCTCACCAAGACGTTCTATCAGTTCATCGACCCTGGGGAGGGGCTAAACGTCTTGTTTGGAAAAACGGTTTACGGCTCTAAAGTCAATGCAGAACCGGATGCTGCCATCAGGTTTCGGTACTTAAACAATCGGAGAGCACCAATTACTGTGGGAGGGGACAATTATTCCTGTTTCAAGCATCTGTTTAACATCCCTTTGAAGTGCCAGCCATCGGACTTCTGGGAAACAATAGGGTTTCTGTGTTACTATGACGCCTTCTTGTGTTGGAATTGAGTGCATAGTTAAATGTGTTCTTCCAGGTTGATCGGAGAACACGTCCCGACAAGATTTTAGGAGGGTGGTTAATGTTTCTTTGTGATCTTGGGCTAGCTCATCATTGACTATTGTACAACGTACTTTGTCTGAAGGGTTATCTACCACAGATATCAAGTGGGAGTTTTTAGGAAGGGGACCTAGCCATTTTTTTCAACAAATTAATGTTGTACAGCTGAGTTTAAGATGTTGTGAGCTGTAATATGTAGGTAGTTTCCTAACCCAGCGTTTAACAGGGAAAGGACCTTGCCATTCTTTTTTTAAGCTTGTGGGTGGAGGAAGGAAGTAATACTAGGGCCCACTTCCTTACTTTAAGTTCTCTTAGACGTTTGCCTTTATCATAGGATTGTTTTTTGTTTCTTCCATGCAGTTTCCAGGGACTCATGGGCTAGGGTTCTCAGTTTATGGAGCCTAGCCTTTACTTGGTTGGCATAGTCTAGTAAGGACTGGGCTTCCTGGGCACTATATTTTCCCATCTCTCTTTTGTGATTTCTAGGAGGGTGTGGGGTTTTCTGCCAAAGAGTAGTTCGAACTGAGATATCCCTAGGCTCTTCTGAACTTGACTTCTGATAACAAATGACGCTAAAGGAAGAAGTTGATCCCAATTCTTTCCATCGCCCACAAGGAGCTTCTTGAGTCAGGTTGAGGTTTCCGTTATATCGTTCTACAAGACCATCTGAGGATGATACACAGAGGTCTTTGTGTCGGATATTTAGTAGTTGGCACACTTGTTTCATTAGTCTTGAGACAAAGGGGGTTCCTTGATCTGTTATTATGTCTTGGGGAAACCCCATCTGGGAAAAAACCTCTATAAGCCTCTGGGCTATGGTGGTGGTATTGGCCGAGCGCAAAGGAAGAGCATCGGGATATCTAGAGGCATAATCGATGAGTACAAGGACATATTGATGATCTCAAGTGGATTTGGGGAGTGGTCCTATCAGATCGATTCCCACACGATCAAAAGGTTTACCTATGATAGGAAGAGAGTGTAGAGAGGACTGTGGATTCTTTTTTTGACAGACTGAACACTCTTGGCAGAACATTTGTAATTGAGCATGGACTCCTGGCCCCAAAAAATTTTGGAGTATAGATTGATGTCTTTTCGGCTCAACAATGCCCTGCCAGGAGGTGGACGTGCGCAAAAAAAAGAACTTGGTCCCTAAACGGTGTGGGTACCAATAATGGAGGTTCCTCTCCCTTCTCCCCGATATAGAAGGCCATTTTTTTTTCGACAAAACAAGGGTAAACTCTTTTAGTGGATGACTGACTATTCGTAGCACTTTGCCAGGCGGGGGCAAGGATGCTATCATTAAGTTGGGCTGTTCTAAAGTGGGAGTCTATGGTCCATGGTTCAGAGGTCAACAGATTATTCTGAGGCTTATATTCTATGTTTTTGTACAGCAGCCTAGGGAACCAAGGGTTATCTATGCCTAGGATAAGTGGCTCTGGAAGGTGTGACAAGATTCCGACGTTGGTTACAATGGGTTCCCCTTGCTGATTCTTAATCTGTACCCTGGCAAGGGGGTAATCTTTAATGTTTCCATGCACACATTTTATACTAACATATTTTCCTGGTATAAAATAAGAAGGGGGAACAAGCTTGGAGCGTACAACAGAATGCTTACACCCAGAGTCCAAAAGGGCAGTAATAGGAGAGTTATTTAAGCTTAAACTTGCATAGTATACTAGCCCTGTCTTTTGTGCATATAGTATAGGATGGGGTAGATAACTGTCGTCCATAGGTTCTTCTGTTTTTTCTTTCTTCTTTCTACAAAATGTATCTGTGTCCCCAGCCCCCACATTCAAAACACTGAGGACCGACTGAGGGGGCAGTGTCTACACTTCCTGAACGCAGTTTTGATAAATCCATTAATTGCCTGGCGGTTTTCCTCTCAGTTTTCCCTATTGGGGAGGGTTTGGGCTGTCTCTCACTCTCTCCGACGTCCTCTAGTCTGAGCCCTTGTATAAGAGGTGGCCATTTCAATTGCTTTGTTCAGGGTAAGGCCAGCGTGCTGTCGTAGCCACCTCTGAGTCCCATATGGCAACGCCTCCAAAAACTGCTAGAGGTAAATTTTTTCCATTATTTCCTCCCGGGTGGAGTCCAAAGGTTTCAGCCAGCGACCGGCAGCATCTTTTTGTTTATAAAAAAGAGTTTTTGGTGTGTCCCCTGGTGCGCCGCTCTTTTCTGAAGCTTAGACGGTGAGCCTCCTCCTCGACGCCGAGTCTATCCAGTATAAACGGGTTCATGTGTTCATAGGCGGAGGTTCCATCCCGGTTGGCTATTTGGTAAGCCGCCTGGGCATCACCGGTAAGAAGGGGGGCTAAATAAAAAGGCCAAAAATCTGCAGGCCAGGTGCTATCTCTTGCAGCCCTTTAAACATTTAGAAAGAAAGAGACAAGGTCATCACCAGGGACGTACTTTTGCAAGGGTATCACTGTTTCAGGGAAAGTAGGAGCTCTTCCCTGTCCCAAGATCTGTAAAAGTTGTGTTTGGCTTTCTGCCAGTTTTGTACCATTTTCTGCCTGTTTTTGAATGGCTGCTGAAAATACGGTCCGATCCATTTCTGCTTGATTAGCGTTTTTCTCCATGGCTCATTCTAATTTATTTTGGACCTCTCTCATTTGGGCTATTACCAGTTCCATCTTATTTCAGATAGGGTTATGCCCGCATTCTCCACCAAATTTGTAAGATAGGGGAACTGAACCCCTCGAATGATGTGCAACACACACAAGATTTGTTGTGAGTATTTATTCAAATGTCAGGTTTTTAAATTAAAAAAACGAATAAGTCAAAACAAAGGTTTTCAGTCTTTGGGACTCTTTGTTTCCTTCTCCAGTTCCTTGGCTTGTATTTGGTAGTTTTCTTACAGGGTCCGAGCAGGAGTTCAAGGCGTCCAAGTAGAAACACAAAATAAAAGAAAGACAAAGAAAAGGAAACTCATTAGGGGTTGACGTCTGATTGTGGTGCTTTAAGGAGGGGGTCAGTGAGGGAGCTTTCACTGATTTTCTATAAAGAGGTGTGGAGCCCAGAGCCAGAAACCGGTGCCCCCCCCCCCCCATTTTTTGTGCCTTCTCCATGGTACGACCATATTCAGAACACGCTGACTTATCTTGGTCAGCCACTCTCCTCTGGAGTGTGGGGGTCGTTGCGCGTTGTCTAACTCCCACAATGTCTTCTCCAGGCCCAGTTGCCCGACGAGGACTTTTCATGCTAGTCTCCTCGCTAGGGAGTCTCCCCGGCTCGGGGCTAGGCCCGGTGTCTTCCCGTCTTCCTTCATCTTAAGCCATTCCTCCATCGGCTCTCCCGCTTCCGGTTTCAAGTGCTGAGAGTCCTGGGATAGGCTCTCTGATGCTGACGTCACGCCGTCCAGCTTCTCCTCGCGAAAGAAATTAAAGGGACCAGCGATGTTGTGTACCTGTGTTAATAGGATAGCATCAGCATTGTCGTCCCGAGACACCTCTGCTCCCAGTTCCTACCGACAGTATGGTGTATTGAAATCAGACATTACACCCTTTTGAGTTATGAGAATCCCCAAGTTCTTCAAATCGCCTTGACTCCATTCAAGAGGGAAGTCCAGTGGAAACTGGCTCACTGCATCAGTTAGGGAAAAGACTGCGATTTCGCCCAATTAATAGCAACGCCAGATAGCCTGCCAAAGGTGACGAATTTGCGCAGCAGCACATTCAGCTTATGTTCAGGGTCCACAACAAATAAAGTAACATCATCCGCATATAAAGATATGGATATCTGATGTTGAAAACAGCGAAACGCACTATCTTGACGGAGCGGACGAATGCGGCATGCTAAGGGCCCTATCGCAATGGCAAAAAGTAACAGAGATAAGGGGCACCCCTGGCGAGTGCCCCAAGTAATCGCTATCTTCCCATATAACCGCCCGTTCACAAGCACCCGTGCGGCCGACTCCATATATAACAGCCTCACCCATGCAATATAAATAGTCGGAAATCCCATCTTACGTAAAACAGTGAATAGGTAATGCCAATCAACAGAATCAAACGCCTTGGAGGCGTCGAGAAACACTGCAGCTAAAGGAAACTCCGGGGCAACCGTCTGTATAAGGCAAAACAGAGTCCTTAAGTTATGAGTCGTCGCCCTCATTGGAACAAAGCCCGATTGATCTGGCAATATTATTTTCGTCATCAATAGGGATAGTCTTGTGGCCAATATTTTAGCTAGTATCTTGGCATCACAATTCATCAATGATAAATGCCTATAGGAGTCACAGTGCCTGGGGTCCTTGCCCGGCTTTAATAGAGACGTGATCACCGCCCCACGCATGGATTAAGGCAGAATCCCAATTTCCAGGGACTCCTTGAATACCTCCTTCAACACCGGCGCCATGATGTCAATGTAGCACTTATAGAATCCCGCAGGTATTCCGTCCGAGCCAGGTGCCTTCCCACTGCTCAGAGCCATTATTGCCTCCTTAACTTCGTCTAGCTCGAACGGAGCCCCCAGGAAAGTCCTGTGAACATTGCTTAGCCAGCACAATGCGAGGTCACCCAAAAACCCGTCCAGATTGATTTCCCCCGCACCCTGGGTCGTGTATAACTGCGAGTAATGCCCATGGAAGGCACCGAGTATCCGATCAGAGTCCCTACAACTATTCCCCTCCTGATCCACTACTTCCAACACAGTGTTTGTGCCCCTACTGCTCTGCACCATTTGCGCCAGGGCCTTTCCAGGTATCTCCCCTTCGCTGTATGTGCGGGCAACCCAGTACTTGCTCCGAAATTTAGATTTGCGCTGCACCTCTTCTTCGAACTAAGAGTTTAGTATGGAACTGTTGGTGCACGGAGCTGTCTACCTGTCCTACCATCAATTGCTCCAGTGCCCTGAGCTCCCCCTCCAACGCCCCAGTGTACGGCGGATGTCACGGAGTTCCCCGAAACTCCTGGCCATACAGCAACCTCTAATAGTGACCTTCAAAGCCTCCCATATCGTTTCCACACCATCCACCGTGCCCTTATTACGTGGGAAGAAAGCTGCAATCTCCTCCCCCATCTCCTCTCGAAATACCAAGTCTAGTAGGGCAGTAGGTTGGAGTCTCCAGGATCTTCCGGGGCAATCATATCCTGGTATCATCAACGTAATTAAAACGGGACAGTGGCAGAGAAGTGTGGCTCAATGATTAGAGCGGCAGACCCTGATGCAGAGGTCTAGCCCGGGACCAGGGTTCAATTACCCGCCTCGGCGGGTCTTGGGCTCAAAAATTCCAAGGACCTGATAATTCTCGCCTCGGTGCCTATTCCAATCATGGAGTCCCACTCTGCAACTCTGGGCAATAGCTTGCTTAATCTCCACAACGGCCCCCACAACGCTAAGGATGCCTGGCCTCCACCTTGGGAGTGTCCAGGAGTGGACGCCTCACAGGGAAAGCCAGGATGGGTTCCACAGCGGTATTAGTACAAGCGCCTTGAGACCCTTGCGGGTGAGTAGTGCGCTATACAAGTATCAATTTACATTTACAGTGATCAGACTGAGTTCTAGGTTAATGATGAGCCTTAATAACCCCCAAAGCCAGAGCCCTTGTCACAAAGCAATAGTCAAGCCTCGCCCGTGTAAGATGTGAAGTGTGTACCTTCCTGTATGGTGGGGTATAAGTGCCTCCAGCTGTTCACAAGTCCTCCCTCCTCCAAAATGCCTCTCAGCGCCTCTCTCATCCGAGGATGGTAGTGTGCCACTCAGTCCGTCCATCGACTGGGTCACCGCCACATTAACGTCGCCCCCCCAGAAGATATGACGGGACCCAACATCCACAATCTTACCCCACAAAAGTGTAAAAAACTCTGGTTCATCCAAATTTGGTGCATAGCTATTGACTATGGTAACAGTATCACCTCCCCCATAATATGGTGTATCGACCATTCTAGTCCAACTGTTGGCCCAGTGTCTCGAAGGGGACGGAGCGGCGTATCAATATTGCGGCGCCCCTAGCATGTGAGGAATCATTCGAGAAGACTCTAATGCCGGCCCACCTGCTAGCAAAGGAAGGGTTCTCATGCGGAGCCATATGTGTCTCTTGTAATAACACTATACTCACATCCTGCCTATCCAGATAGGCCAATACCTGCCTGCACGTACGAGGGTCCTTAAGACCTCTGATGTTCCATGACATAATCTTGCATGTGCTCAGTCATATCACCCATGAGAATAACTCTTCAAATTTATACTAGACATCCGCCACTGACCGTACAACCATAGCATGTGCAGTGACGTCTCCCCTGCTCACCTTTCAATGCCGCACCCACATTTATCTTGATTCACTGTCGCCAAAATTAACACCCATAGTCCCCCCGCCACCCCTCTCCCACTGCAAAAACCCCCTTAACAACCAACCATAACATCCCCCATCCGGATTGCCCAACTAGAGCCCACCAGAGAAAGCATGGAACTGCAGACAACTCCCCCCCACACACTCCTCTGCTCCCCCCCCCCTGCCAAGAAATAGGCAACCCTCCCCGGATGCCCCCCTCCCAAGCCCGTACCCCCCCCACTCCCTTACGTCCTGAACACAACAGCAACAAGCAGTCAAATCCCTCAACCCAAACCTCCCCCCCCTCCCACTGAAGCAACACCAACATGCCAGATGAGTACACCCACCCCACCCAAAACAATACCCAGCATCACCCCAAAGGTAAAGTGCAACAAAGAGGGTTCACCCATGGGGAAAACGCTGTAGACAGTCACACAGCCACCGTCCCTCCTTGAGCCCCGAAACCTGTACCACCCCCGAGCTCAAGTCAAGGAGGAGTGGTGGGGCCTGGGATACGTTACCACTGGATCATCAGTTTTGTCCCTGTTTCATGCTGTGTATGGAGACCCCGCCAGACCACCATCCTATCCAATAGGAACATCCCATCTTCAGTCAAGAGGAACACCAGTAGAACAGGCCCTAGTTGGGCCAAGAACATAAAGTTCAAGCCTCCTCGTCCTCTTCCAGACGGCCGTTCAGACTCTCCCCTTCACAGCCCTCAACTCCCTGCTGCGTGCGTTTCCATTGTCGGAGATAATCTTCCACGTGTTGAGGGTTAGTGAAAAACTGTTGCTTGCCCTGGTGTGTAACCCGCAGTTTGGCCGGGTAGAGCAAGGCATAATCAATCTGGGTTGCACGCAATTTTCGTTTCACTTCCAAAAACTTAAGGCGCTCCTCCTGAATCAAAGGGGTAAAATCTGGATCTATGGAAAACGTGACTCCCTCATACACCAACTTTTGCCACATCCGGGCAGCACCAGGGCAACATCTGGGTCGCAATAATTCAGCAAGCGTGCAACAATGGGTCTGGGAGGTTGACCGGGCTTCGGCCGTGGGCCCAAAGACCTATGCGCCCGCTCGACAATAAATTGCGTGGAAAATGCCTCTGCACCAATCGCATCCACCAACAACCTCTCGATGTAGTCCTCCATTCGGCCCGCATTGGTGAATTCTGGAATATTAACCACGCGTATATTGTTCCGCCTACTGCGAGCCTCCAAGTCCTCATTTTTGGCCGCAATCGACTTCAGCAGGTTGTCCATTCGAGTCAGCCGCGTGGCATGACTGGCCGTAAGATCATCCGATATACGCCTTTCAGCCTCTGTCAGCCTTTCCTCTTGTTTATCTACCTTGTGAACCAGTGCATCCATCCTGGAAGACATCCGATCCAACTTATCCACCACCGTGGCGAACCCTTGACGCATTTCCTGCAAAAGTTGACTCATATCCATTTCAGCAGTGGACGCACTGCCCCCCGCCGTGCCAGGCCCTCCCCTGTTCCTTCGGCGGCGGTGGAGGCTTGGATCCCCTCATGGTTGCTCCAAATGACCGCTTCAGTTGACGATTATCTACCTTTCCCATACCGGCCAATAGCGTGGGTCACTCCACCAGAATCCGTGCCGCGCCAGTGTCTAGCGCCAAGAGTAATCACAGACTCGACATAAGAGGTGTATACCGTGGCAGGCAGAGTCTTCACCAGCAGGACCCTCAGAATAACTCTGGTAATCACTCTGGTTCAGCAGGTATGCCCAAGGCAGACCCCAGGGATAGCAGGTGTGCGCGCCGAATACCACGAGCGCCACCGCAAAGAATTCGAGGTTATCACCACTCCAGCCCAAGGTAGGAGGATCAGCAACAATGATGAGTCTGTGGCGATGTCCAGTCACAGCATCCCAACAGACACCATAAGGTGCCTAAGCAGCACACTCGGGCCCCCTCAGGTCTCACTCGATCACGCTTCAAACCAGCCAGTGCTTAACCTTGGGAACCAGCGCTCCAGCACCGCCAGCAGGCTCTCCAGCTTCCCAGCAACAGCAATCCACTTATGCAGCAGGGGCCTCTTCCCTCGTCCCAGGTCCGGGGGTATCCCGGCCACAACAGCCCAGAGGGCAGGGAAGAAGCGAGGGTCGCAGTGCCAGCAGCCCATGTCCCACAGCAGGCCCCAGAACCAGCCAAAGGCAATGTCCAAGTAATCCGCGCACCAGGGTGACAGCCCCCATTCTTCTCCCTCAGCAAAAGTCATTCATGGTGCCAGCCAGGCCCGACTCCAGGAATTTTTGTTTGGGTGGGCCAAGGGCGCATTTGGGTGTGCCACTGCGGGCTCAATGTGTCTCTTCTGGAGGTAGCCTACAAGCCCTAGATTACATCATATGTACTTGCAAACAGGCAGCATGATACAACGGATTGCTTCTGTGTGTACGTGGAGCGTTACTTGAAAGTAAGACCAACATCTGGACCTAACTGCAAACCCTCGAATTCCAGCTCCCCGGCTTCAACACAAGTACTTGAATGCTAAGCATATAAAAAGCATTCAAGTTTAAGCAACGCCTTGACAGCATTGCACTACAAAGGCTGGCTATTTACTCACTGCAATTTGCCCAACACTTATTTTTCTGCACAAATGTAACCTTATACATTTTATTTTATTTTCATTTTTTGCAAAGTACTTTCATAGATAACAATTCCTGAAAAACAGTAAAACATTTGAAAAAAGAGAAAGGAGTAATTTTGAAAACTGCCAGTTTTCACACCGACCATTTCAAAACTAGCAGTTCCAGTCATAGAGGTAACCTTCGATTGTTCTTTGAAAACTCACTTACAAACTCATCCATACATAGATTGGCAGTGAGCTCTTTCTCATGTGCTAAAATAGTCAAATTCTGTTTCCGATCATGATTCATTGTGCGTCGGAAAGGTGTGAGGACGCGGGATAGGGTTGAAAAGGAGCTCTCACCCCTATAACCAGAGCAGATACATACATTTCATGAAGTGCCGGGAAAGCTCCAGCATAATCACGTATCAGTTCACAAATGGTGGCAACATCTGCACCATCTGGGACTTTTTTTTTGTAACAATGGTTTTGCAACAGTTAGTTCTGCTGCAAGAGTAGCTTTGATTACATTAGTTAGGTCAAGGAGGGGTTCACACTTGTTCATATCAAGAAAATTTGGTGATGAGGGAACCAAAATTGAAATGGCTTCGATAAGGTCAATGTTCTTCTGGGAGAATCTGGTCTCCATTTCAGCCATTGCTCTGTCCAGAATGTTCAAGATGGGCTGCCTGAGCACTTGCTGCTGAGAAAAGGAAGAGTCATCTGCAGATTGTCCAACTGTTGAAAGTACCACGGAATCTGCAAATCGGCAGTTGAGAGTCCTCGATTAACACGTGTGGTTTCGTCTAACACATCATCAGAAGAGCAGTACTTGGTAGAAAACATTGGATCTGCACGCATTGATTTCAGGGCATTAAGTGTTGACTGTACCACTTCCACTGCAAAACACAAATTTGTTTGCTGTGTCTGAAACACAGCATTAGCAGGTTTTAAAGTTAAAAGTAGATCTTGTAAAAAATTCCCAATAACAAACGTTTTCCCTTTGAATATGAGATAGTAAACCACAAGCTTCTGCCTTCAACTCAGATGCTAAATGATATTTTATTGGATAAGGGAGCACTCCGTTCACCCTATGTTCTATACTTATCTATGGTGATATGGTTACTGGGTTTGTCAGTCCCTTGTGGTTATAGCTTGTTTATGTTGGGTATGTTGGCCCAACGAAACATGCACTGTTCACTTGGTGCTATGCACCTAAACTTATTTTATTTGTTCAACAAAACATAAACCTGTTGTGATTTCAGTATCTTCTTTTTTATTATTTTAACTTCTTTTATATCTTTTTGTCATATGTGTGCTTTACCACATGATAATGTTAACAATCTTTCATCTTTCGTAAACAGACAAAAATAACAGCCAGAATAATCTTAACATTTCTTATTCAGGTTATGATTTACAATGCCATATAATGTACATTTTATAAGAGAAATTCCCAATAACAAACGTTTTCCCTTTGAATATGAGATAGTAAACCACAAGCTTCTGCCTTCAACTCAGATGCTAAATGATATTTTATTGGATAAGGGAGCACTCCGTTCACCCTATGTTCTATACTTATCTATGGTGCTGTGGTAAATAAAATGTACCTATACTGAATATGCGGAATTTCTATGCGGTAAAGTTCAATAAGAATAACTCAATCAAAAATGAGAGGCAGAGTCCGTGGCATCTGAGTTTATAAGGGTTTTATTCCATAAAATGGAATTGGTTCGAACCAGGTATCATGTTCCATCACCGCGAAGGTTCAGGAAGGGATAGACAATGCTTTATTAACAGAGTACAATATATATAGTATATGCATATAATGGTGATGGATACAGAAGGCGTAACAGCTGAGAGAAAAGAGATAAGAACACATGTACGTAACAGAAGGCGTGCACGAGGGCGTACACGGAGGTGTGTGCTAGACAACGTCACACGAAAAGTGTCACAGGTGGGTGGATCCATAGAGGAATCCTGTAGTGTCAGCAGAAATATATGGCAGAGATGCGCGCGCAGCAGCATGACGTGTGATTGACGTGGAACTGGAGGGTGAAGGGGACTTGACATTTAGCACTATACGTGGAGACAGAAGTCTGGCGTGTCAGAACAACCTAAACCCAAATCATATCTAATATCTTGTGTTTGAGGAACTGTATTATCTAGAAGGAAAGGTCTCTCGGGCAGAGGCTATTCTATACTGACTGCTAGTGCGTGCATATGTGTCTACGTGTCTACATGAGATGCAAGGGGCCATGGGCCTACCATGGTAACAGGAGCAATGAATTACTTGCACGGAGACAGAAAGGCCGGGCCCTTTGCTCTGCATCTGGGGAGATGTTTTCCTAAATCACTAGACAGGAATGTATTTTCGAGGAGCGGAGCAGATAACTTTTCGGCACTACCAAAGTGCCTTCGTCAGGGGCGAACCTGTAAAAATACACAAAAAATGGGAGAACTGGCAACACGCAAGGTATTTTTGTTACAATTATTAAAGTTCTGTTTAAACAACAATTATTTTTTGTGGAAAGAACATCACTATGCCCAGCTGACTGGCACGTCTATGGGATTTGCGCGAGCGCCTGCCTATGCTAACATTTTTATGGTTCACTTCGAATCTGAGAACATCATGTGCAAAGCGGATTGGAAACATGTGAAAATGTACTGTCGTTTTATTGACGATATTTTTCTGATTTGGGACAGCACTAAGGAACATTTGGAAACACTAATTCAGATGATGAATTCAATCAATCCAAGAATCAAGTTTACACACAAGATGGACTCACAGACGATAGATTTCTTGGATGTCAGAATTATTAAGGAAGCATCAGGCTTTTCAACCCAATTGTACACAAAACCTACAGATAAAAACAATGCTTTGGGATACACCAGCTAACCTTGGTCCCCAGCCCCATATCCGGCACCACCTGGTTTCATTCTCCATAATCCCACTAAAAAGATTTGTAAAAATCACCTTCAAACTGAAAACCTTGAATATAAGAGTAAATATAATTAGCACACACTTTAAAATATGTTACACAGTGGCCCTAATGACCCAACTGCTAATTAAATAAGCAAAAACATTACAGGGTCTATTATAGCGCTGGTGCGAAAGTATTTATTGGTGTCCCACTACTGACCTCTTACTCAGCAGACACCTTTACTACCACCCTCCAACAGTGAGCTTCATCTCCTTAGCCCCTTTCAGTGATGACCTTCTCATCAGACTCCCTCCCTACCACCCTCCACCAGTGTCCCTCATCACTCCAAAGCCCCTCCCCATGACCACCTCCTCAGACTCCCACACAAATACCCTCTACCAGTGCCCCTCATCGCTCCATAACCCCTCCCCCATTGACCTCCTCCTGAGTCCCTCACTGCCACCCTCCACCAGTGTCCCTTATCGCTCCAAAGCACCTCCCCCATGACCTCATCGGATTCCCTCATTGCCACCCTCCTCCCAGACTCCCCCACTACCACCCTCCACCAGTGCCCCTCATCCCTCCGTAGCTCCTCCTCATGACCTCCCCCTCCTCGGATTCCCTCATTGCCATTCTCCAACACTGGCCTTCATCTCTCCGTAGCCTCTTCCCCTCATGACCTCCTCCTCAGACTCCCTCCACCAGTGCCCCTCAGCGCTCCATAGCCCCTCCCTATTACCTCCTCCTCAGACTCACTCCCTACACCCTTCATCAGTGCCCCTCATCACTCCAAAGCCCCTCTGCCTCATGACCTCCTTCTCAGACTCCCTCCCTACCACCCTCCACCAATGCCCATCACTCCAAAGCAACCCCCCTCATGACCGCCTCCTCAGACTCCCTCCCTACCACCCTCCACCAGTGCCCATCATCACTCCAAGCAACTCCCCTCATGATCTCCTCCTCAGACTCCCTTCCTACCCCTCCACCAGTGCCCCTCATCACTCCAAAGCCCCTCCCCCATGACCTCCTCTTCAGACTCTCACAAACAACCTCCACCAGTGCCTCCCACATCTCCGTATCTCCACCCCTCATGATGCCCCCCTCGGATTCCCTCATTGCCACCCTCCAACAGAGCCCATCATCACTCCATAGCCCCTCTCTCATTTGCATTTTATTTCTTGTATAGCGCTACTCGTAGTGTAGGGTATCACAGTACTGTACATCACACACACATTATGCAGACACAATGATTCATAAAAGTATCCAAATCAGCCTATAGGGAATGTCACATAAGCTGAGGATTACCAGGTGTAGGAATCACATCTCATCCATGCTGCTGGGCAATATGTATTAAGAGGGTTGGGTCTGGAGAACCACAAACACAGGATTTAAAGCATACCCCAGTGGTTGGCTGTACTGATTAGAAATTATATCTGCCCAAACTCTGTATTGCAACATTAGAATAATGAAATACTGGGAAAATTCGAACTAACTAGCAATACAAAAAAAAAATCAAATTATACCATTCTGGTTTGTATACACGTCTTTGATCACACTGTCCTATGTTAGGATTGTATCTTCTGAATCAAAGGATCTCTGTGACAAAGGCAGTAACCCACTGAGCTATCCACGTAACTACAGTTCTTTTGCATTTAAATACTACAAACCAAAAAAAGAACACTCTCCAGCAAGATCAACAATTCCCAAGGTTATCTGGACATTTAGTTGTCGTGCATCAGTGCAGAACCACTCATGAATGATACCAACGATTTAAACACACGAACGATGTAAATGAAATAAACACGGCGTTCTAAGTATGTCTTTCTCACAGATTTAAAAAACACAATAGCCACACATTCTCTTACCTGCTCCTTACGAACTCTGTCACAGCCCGATCGGTTAAACAAACAGCTCAAGGGGTCAGGAAGTTCAGGAAAGGCAAAACAAACTCCTCTTTACCAGCAGAAAATAATTAATTATCCACAAATCCAGTTCCAACGAAAGGATTTGTCCCCTATGCCGTGCCCCTAATGTACCTGCATGAGTGGGCATGGACACAGCCCACCTGCCTAATAGGAGATGCGTGATTGGGGGTGCGAGCCCAGGCCCAATCATGCAACTCCTAAAGAAAGATAACGTTCGAAGAACATTTTAACTTGCAGTGGCCATATTCTGCTGGCCTTGCTGACGTCACTGCCAGGGCCCAGAGTTATGTTTGGGTGGGCCAGGCCAAAGTTTGGGTGGGCCCGACCCACCTGCTAGAACCGGGCCTGGTGCCAGCAGCCCACAGAGCTCTCCATATGAATTCCGCCGCCCGTTGGGAGAGATGAAGGGGGCAATCAAGACCGACTACCATTTTGTGTGTAAAAGGCCGCTTTATTTGAAACAGGTGCACATCACATGTACTAAAACTGGCAACCGCCTCACAAAACGAACACCTCTCCAAACATCAAGTTGCCTGACCCCTTAGGTTTGTGTCTCCCTCCACCCCTACGATCCCCACATGATACAATCCCCCTACCCTGCATATACAGATATACAATTCCATAACATCCTCATGTATCCATTTTCTCCCCTACATCTTAACTCCAAAACCTGTCAATAACTGCAGACCTATCTGCCTTATTGCAACTGTAACTAATCCCTTCTAATGTAACTCCAAAACTGTTTTCCCTTTCCCCGCTCCCGCTCCCCAAATCCCCAAACATCATGATAAAGACCCGAACTCCAGCCAAACTTGGCCAACATCAACCCAAACTCCGCCTGCACCTGCTCCAAGCGACAAATCCATACAGCAAAAACCTCCCCTGTGCACCTGTCCCAAACTCCGCCACCTGGCCAGATATTGGCCGCCAAATTCCCCCCCCCCCATAGCCCTCTCTTAAGGGTGGGAGGGTGGGACAAGCTACAATACTTCACACCCAGCCACCAGGTTACAATACCTAAAATGGTGGCTGGGCGGAAGTGAAACCCCCTTAAGTAGCCCTTTTTGGGCTTGTTAGTAAGTTTTGGGCTGCCTTTGGGCTCTCCCAGGCAGCCCAACCGGCGGCAAAATGGCCGCGCCCATGAAACCCCTTCCCCCTCCCAAACCTGCCCGGGGGGCAGACCTCGTGGCTCGGCTGCCCCCCAAATCCCCCTTGGGAGGGATGAAGGGGGCAATCAAGACCGACTACCATTTTGTGTGTAAAAGGCTGCTTTATTTGAAACAGGTGCACATCACATGTACTAAAACTGGCAACCGCCTCACAAAACTAACACCTCTCTAAACATTGAGTTACCTGACCCCTTAGGTTTGTGTCTCCCTCCACCCCTACGATCCCCACATGATACAATCCCCCCACCCTGCATATACAGATATACAATTCCATAACATCCTCATGTATCCATTTTCTCCCCTACATCTTAACTCCAAAACCTGTCAATAACTGCAGACCTATCTGCCTTATTGCAACTGTAACTAATCCCCTCTAATGTAACTCCAGAACTGTTTTCCCTTTCCCCGCTCCTGCTCCCCAAATCCCCAAACATCATGATAAAGACCCGAACTCCAGCCAAACTTGGCCAACATCAACCCCAAACTCCGCCACCCAGGGAAAGTGGGGTAGGTGATTACACCTCATCCCCCCTTTCCCTGCCCCCCCACCCCGTCAACTCCACGCACGTCACCAACCCATTACTCCCGTCGCACCCCCAACAACTTCGCCAACACCTCCCGAAGCTCCAACAGGTATAGATCCATTCCCATCCGGGACAAATGCACTCCATCTCCTTTAAACATCTCCGGCGCATCATACTTGATGTCCCTGTGCCATATGTGCGTAAAACCCAAATGACGACAGAAACGCACCATTTCCACGTTTATCTTCCGTCTCGCCTTATCCACCGCCTGCGGCTTCACCGCTCCTCGCCACACTCTGCGCGTTACCAACTTGGTCCAAACCACCGTACACCCTGCCCAACACCTGCACAGCTCCGCCAGGTCCCGCCGCATCGCCCTCATCAGCACCAGGCCTGTCTCCTGTACCAGATCGTTCTCCCCCAAATGGAGGACCAAGACGTTGGGGCACCGCCCCCCGCACACTAAACCATTCAGGGTTGAGACCAGCTCTTTCCATCTCATCCCCCTCCTCCCCGACCAAAACACCTTGAACAGATCTGGATTGAACCCCAAACCATCCCCAAAATAGCTGTCTTGTGCTTGCAGCTTTGCCCTCTTCACAAACGAGTGACCCACAATCCAGATCAACATCTCTCGGGACGAGGGTCCCGCCACCGAACCTGGAATTAGAAACATATGTCAATCAACACTGTCCCCCCAATTCCAACACGCGCGCTCCCGCCGGTTCTGCGCCGCGCACATAGCGTTGATAACAATCTGATGTCCACCTACCCAAGCGCATGATGGCCCCCCTCCCCTGCCCCCGTCGGTGCGCCTCGGATGCCGCCCCTATTCGAAAGGAATGCGTGCCAAAATGCCGCCCATCCACTCCCAATCTTGCCAATGCCTTCCGCAACACTCCCAACAACTGACGCCCCGTCGCCCCCTTCCCATTCGCGTGCTGAAACACCGGACCATTCGCATCCCCTGCAGCCTTCCATCTCCTGCCCCAAAGCACCGGGCACTCACTGCCTTCTCCCCCCTTTTCCATGGTCACCCAGGCCCCCACACTCCTCTGGTCCGTCTTGGACTTACGCAACCACAAGCGCACCTCAGACTGCAACACTTGTACTTCTGCCCACTCCATGCCCCGCTCAGCCCTGGAGCCCAACAGCTCCGACACCCGGAAAGCCCCCGCAAACATACACACCATCAGTGTCCCAAACAAGCATGCTTCCCTGTCATCCCTGCACACGCGCGGCAGCATCGACACCACTCTGCCCAACATTTCCACCGACACCGGCCACCGCACCTCCCCCCCCCCGCCCGCATTCCCGCGCCCAACCCTCCAACATCCTGGACCCCCATTCACCTGCGGACTGATCCCTGCCAGCTTACCCGCTATCGGCACTCTCGACAACCCCCTTCCAATCAATTCCAGCAAGTATTGCACCACCTCTTCCTGCCTGTCCCTGCCCGGCGGCCGCCACCGCACCCCATTCGCAACAAACTCCCCCAGGCTGCCACATACGCTGTTCTGGTTGACTCTGCAAAGGATCCTAGAACCAGCTGCAACATCCGGTGTTGCCTATGTCCCACATCCGCGCCGGCAGTGGAGTCGGGTCCCGTTCCGCGTCCTTGGCTAACCCACGGAATCTCCCCCACTGCGAACGAGACAGAGCGTCCGCAATGTCATTGTCAACTCCTGGGACATGTACCGAGCGAAAAGCAATATCATGGCGCAAACAGCCTAGCACAAACACTCTCAGCAGCTTCAGCACTTGCTCATCCCTGGCAGACTGGCGATTTACCACCTGCACCACTGCCATATTGTCCACATTGAACGTCACCCGACGATGTGCCAGCACCTCTCCCCACAGCCAGATCGCCACTATCAAAGGGAAGAGTTCCAGAAACGCAATGCTCCTCCCGCCCCCTGACCACTCCGGGGGCCATCTCTCTGCGCACCACTTCCCGTTCCAGTAGAGCACGAAACCTTCGCTACCCGCAGCGTCCGAGAAGATCTGCACATCCCACACCAAGTCCACGTCCCGCTGTAAGGGCACTCCGTTGAACTGGTGCAGGAAAAACCGCCACATCCGCAAATCCTCCCGCACCCCCGCCGATACGCGCACGCGATGATGTGGAGGCCTTCGCCCCGCCAAAGCCCGGCCCAGGCATCTGCAAACCGTCCTACCGACCCGCACCACCCTGCATGCGAAGTTGAGGTGCCCCAGCAGCACTTGTACATCCAACACTGTCACCTTATTCCTGGCCACCATCACCTGCATCAGCCCCAGCATCTGTTGCTTTCTGTCCGCCGGCAGCCTCGCTTCCATCCTTTGTGAGTCTATCTCGATGCCCAAGAATGACAGCGCCGTGCCTGGCCCCACTGTCTTCTCCGGTGCCAGCGGCACCCCCAGGTCCACCATGATCTCCTGAAACCTGTCCAGAGCCACCTGGCAGTTCGTGGAGTCCGGTGCCCCGACCAAGAAAAAGTCATCCAGGTAGTGCGTGACTCCTTGGTGACCCGTGCGTTCCGTAAAAAAACACTGCAGGAACGTGCTAAAACATTCAAAAAGCGCGCAGGACATTGAGCAGCCCATCGGCATCGCCTTGTCCACATACCAGCGGCCGTGAAACTGGATCCCCAGTAGGCCCCAGTCGTCTGGGTGAACAGGCAGTAACCGGTAAAGCCGACTTGATGTCACACTTGGTCATCACAGTGCCTCTTCCCTCCTTCACCACCAATGCCATTGCCGCTTCCACCGAGGAGTACACCACCGTGGCCTCGCTCTCACTGATAAAATCATTTACAGACCCGCCGTCCGGCCACGACAAATGTTGTATGAGCCGGAACTGCCCCGCCTCCTTCTTGGGCACTACGCCTATAGGGGACACTATCAAGTCCGTCATCGGCCAGTCCTCAAAAGGCCCCGCCATGCGCCCCTCCTGTACTTCCCTGTCCAGTTTAGCCTGTATCACCTCCGGGTGCTCCCGCGCTGACCGCAAATTGTCCGCCCATCGACGCCCCCGAGGACCCTCGTAACCCAGCTGAAAACCGTCTCGAAACCCGCTCCGTAGACGATCCGCGGCCCCCGCGTCTGGGTAATTGCGTAGGGCCGCCGTCAACTTTTCCACTCTAACCGGCGTATGAGCCCTTTGGCCCAGGCCCTTTTCCACCCCGGCCGCCTCCCAACTGCTGCCCACTCCCAGGTCGTGCCGCTCCCGCCGCCGTGTGTGCGCCGCCATACTGCTGACCGGGTGGGCCCAAGCAGCGTGTCGCAGGGTGCCCATACCTCCCGCACCCCGAGCACTCCTGTCGAAAACGGCAGTGCTCTCTGGCACACGCCCCTTTATTAAAGTCCCAGCAGGGCCCCGCGGTCCCGGGCTGGCTCCTGGCTCCCGCCCCCACCCCTCCTCGGGTGGGGCGCCCTTGAAAGGGCTGATATATTATCGGGAGCCCGCTGGCGGTAAAGATAGTTTTGCCCGACCCCGCCAGACCCATCGTGTGCTGCCACAAATCGCAATCCAGCTCGCCCCACTAAGCCTCCGTGTCCCACGCCATTCTTGCCCTGAACTCCTCGTCGTACTGCGCCCGCGCAAACCCCCTCCCCAGTAATCTGCGCCTTCCGGATAACGTCCTTGTACTTAAACAGGGACACCGACCTCTCTGGGAATTTCTCGCATATACACTTGCGAAAATCAGAAATGCCGCCATCCAGTTCTCAATTGTAAGTGGCACCCTCGGGCGCTTCTGTAGCTCGTACTCCTCCTCTTGCGACCCTTCCTTCGACAGAACTTCCCTATGTAACAGCTTCAACAATTCCACATACTCTCCCTTCCATATCTTTTCTTTAGTGGCTGCCATCAAATGCGCCCCTAGCGGCTTCGTGACCCCCATATAAGGAAGTTGTTTAAACTTTAATTCTTTGCTGTGAGGTTTTTTCGCGCCCTCTTCCTCCGCTGTCGCGCTGCCTGCCGCTGCGCTGCCTGCTGCTGCGCTGCCTGCTGCTGCGCTGTCTGCATGGCCCCCTATTTCCGGTTTCTCCACCTTCCCCTCCGCCGGCAACTCCGCTGTGCCCCCGCCCTTTCCCCCAAGCGCAGCCACATCCGTCCCCACACCCCGGTCCACCACATACCTCCCCTTGCATAACCGATCTCCCGCCCCCACCTCCCCTCCTCCCCCCACCCCCACCGACACCATCCGCGGCGTCTCCCCGCTTTTACCTGCAAGCAAAGTATCCCCTCGCCGCTCCTCGACTCTCCTGTCCGACGCCGATCTGCCTCCCGACTGTGTCTGGGCCGCCGCGGCACCCAGGCCCTGTGACACCTGTAGCAAAGAACCAACACCATTACCGGACCCCCGTCCGCCCGGCCCCTCCCTCACTTCACCTTCCTCTACACTGTCTTCTCCTTCCATCAACTCCACACCTCCCCACCTATGCTTCCGGCGCGCCGCTGGCGGCGCTGACTTAAACCTGCCAGAGGCCCTCCTTTCGCCTCTGCCCTCACTCAAAGTAAAATAGTCCTCCTTGTCGTTGCTCCATGTTTGCTGCTGTTCCCCAAGCCACTTGGGCCCTGTGGGTGCTGGGACCAGCGAGCCCGCCTGGGGCCTTCTTGAGCCAGCCGCGCCGTGATCCCGCATGGTCTCCAGGCTCGCCGCCGGAAGCTCCGCCCTCCCTTCTCCTTGGTGTCGCTGGGCCGCCCCAAGCCGTACCAAGTCTGCTCCCCTATCTCCCTGCAATAAAAAAGGTATTGCTGGTGTGCTGGTCCCCTGCCACTGCTCCGCCTGGCCCACCCGTGTTACAAATAAGGTGGTCCTAGACACAAATTTCACACACAATGTTTGATATTATTCCAAATGAATTTTCTCAATTCTTATTCCATGTGCGAAATCAATCCTGTATTGAAAAGATTTTTGGAAACAAAAAGGAAGAAGCATACAATAGCCCAATAACAGGTGTTCAGTAAGCACACAAAAGAGATATTCAATTGTTTTAAAAGTAGAGGAGAGAAGACTCTACTGTTTATTTTCAATAAAATTCCTCCTCAACATTACCATACAAAAATAAAAATATGCCGATATTTTAATTCAAAGAAGGGGTTACCAGGAAAAAGTAAAGTGCATAGTGTGAGAGGTTTTGTGCTCATGTGAAAGAAAGAAAAGACCAAGAAGTCGGGGGGATATCAAGTTCCACAATTGTCTTTGAGTCCAAGGCTGAGATAGTCCTTGGTTTTGTTAAACAGGAGCCTGCCCTCAATGGTTTATGCAAATGTTAGACGGACCGGGAGGGTCGGCCGAGGACAAGGGGAGAGGTCTCCGGGGAAAGCCGTCTCCAGCGATCGTACAGACGAGTAACTTCCCCCCCACAGATGTACACCACACAAAGATAAGGTTTATTTTCTTTATAAGCAATCTTTAGGTACAATAGAATGGTACAAGGAGGTCAGGACTCAGGGGTCCCCTCGATTCTAGTCTCTTGGATGGGAAAGGGGGTAGCGGGACAGTCTTGTTACCAATCTGGTAGATGCGATGATATGATGGATAGCTCACAATCCTCGAGCTCGGCGTTCTAGGTGGACGGGCTGCGGCAGCGCCGGCAGGTCCCGAGATGATCGTAGGTAGCGACGGTCCGCGGCAGCGCCAGCAGGTCCCGGTGAAGGTGGTAGTTACAACAGTCCGCGGCAGCGCCAGCAGGTCCCGACGAGGATGAAGGATGCAGAAGGTTGCGGCAGCGCCAGCAGGCAGGGCGATAGTTCACAAGGCAGGGCTACGGCAGCGCCAGTAGTCCGTCAAGGATGAGTTCTTCACGGTGTCTCTCGACTCCAGGATACAACTGCCTTCCTGCTCTGGAGCTGCCCCAGTTATAGGTCTGGCGCCCTTTGATGTCCGGACCCTCGCACTTGGAGGTCGGGAGGTCCGGGATGAGGGAGTCCAGACACCCAGCAGGGGGGTGGAGCCAGCGCCCGGGGGAGCTGGGGCCGATCGGCACCTGGCGGGGGAGAGCCATCAACACTTCTTTCTCCCATTGACCTGCCAAGTGGTCCGTTCACCTCCTGGGAGGATGGTGGTGCCGGGATGTCGGGGCCAGGCCCAGGGTTGGGGTCGAGTCGAGGCCACGCGGCCTCGTGGTGCAGTGTCCAAGATGGCGGCCGGGCCGGGCGATGGAGCTGGTAGTGGCTCGGCCCCATGATACAGAGATGTCCGGGGGCAGGAGTCCCGTAGGGGACGGGGTGCGGGTTGCTTCTGTGGGAAACACCTGGAGGGCCGGGGCTCGGGCCCTGTCATGCGGGGAGGGAGCAAGCCCTTCATGTGGCCTGTCCAACAGCAAAGAAAAGTCAATCTTTTTGTCTTTGCGACGGTCAAATCGCTCGGAGCTTCGTATCTTCAGAGGGGGTGAGTGGGCGGGGGCATAGGAGATGCAGGCTCAATGCAGGGGAGATTGTCGATGTTTCGACCCAAGGATACGAAGGGCAGTTTATATCCTCATGGACGGGTCTTCATCAGGACGGGAGGTGAAGGGAAGGGCTAAGTTACATTATAATCATGTAACCCCAGTAGTGTGGGCTGACACCCTTTAATGGTGTGCCATTATGTGAAAGGATCAATTCGATTTATGAAAGCCGTCCAGACGTGCTCTCGAGTACCTCGCTGTGTTGGGCGACGGATGGTGATTGATTGGTCGGTCGAAAGGTATACACGCTTTGTCTCCTCAGTAGAACTGCGTGGCCTATCAATGGGGCTCTGTCTGTTGGCGACCCGCGCCACTTCCCCCAGCTTCCCCCAGCTCTCCCCTGCCCCCCCTCTTCCTCGTTCCCGCTCCAACAGAGCCCCACTACTCCTGCCCCCGCGTCGCCTGCGGCTTCCCCCCGTCCCCGACACACCCCCCTTCTGCCCCCTCTCCGCCGCCACCCCGCCCATAAACCACCTCTGTCCGCCCGACGGCCCCGCCTCCTCCCCCTCTGTCCTCGCCTGCTTCCCCTCCGCCACCATGCAGGCCTCCCTGATCCCTTCCTCCCACGACGGAAACACATCCAGCCCCTCCCCCTCCCTTTCACTATCCTCCGAATCAAAAAGAAGCGGGGACCCCCCCTATGCCCCTGTTCATCCCCCAGCCCCCCCACAGCCGTCCCCACCTGGCCCCATCCCTTGCCTGCTTCCCCCCACCTCCCCCTTGCCCTCCCCTCTTTCCAGCGCTCCTGCCCCTCTCTCCTGCCCCCTGCCGGGCCGGCGAGGGGCTCTCATAATGCCTCCTCATGGCCTGGCCCTCCACCACGCTTCCTCCTTGTCCTTTTCCTCTTCCTCTCCCCCCCCGCCCCGACCACGCTCCTGTCTCCTTGCCACCCACCTCTCCCCTCCCTCCTTCCCGCTCGCCCTGCCTCTCGCTCTCCCCCGAGGCCCCGGCCCCCCGCTACGCTCCACAACACCCGGGCGGCCGCGCGACTCCACGCGCGCCCGCTCGGCCTCCGCCTCTTGCCGGCCTCCCGCCGCCCCGCCTCCCCGCCCACCCCCAACGCTCCTTGCAAACGCGGCGAGGCACCCCTGGCAACAACCCTCGCCCGCGACCCTCCGTCATCCGGGGCCACGCTCCTTACATCGGTGCGGCCCTGGAGATCCACCTGCAGCTTCTGTGTCTTCTTCGGCGGCGAGCAGGCCAGGACGGCCGCCGCCACCCGAAAAGACGCCTGCCTCACCGGCCGTGCCACCCGCGGCCCCACCAAGAGGTCCATCCGCCCTGCTTCACTCAGCAGGCGGATGGCCTCAAGCACACGTACATCCTCCGCGCCTGATATCCCAACAATATCGCAAACCGACAAGCGATAAATCCGCTACGAACGACAAGCTACAATACTTCACACCCAGCCACCAGGTTACAATACCTAAAATGGTGGCTGGGCGGAAGTGAAACCCCCTTAAGTAGCCCTTTTTGGGCTTGTTAGTAAGTTTTGGGCTGCCTTTGGGCTCTCCCAGGCAGCCCAACCGGCGGCAAAATGGCTGCGCCCGTGAAACCCCTTCCCCCTCCCAAACCTGCCCGGGGGGCAGACCTCGTGGCTCGGCTGCCCCCCAAATCCCCCTTCACCTCTGCGAAGCTCCGTGCACAAAGCGTCAGCGCTCCCTGTAGCGGTCTCACCCCCAGCCAGCAGGGCCTACCAGCCGCGTGGGCAGCCGCGGACTTGCCGGCCGCCGCACTCTGAGCCTCCAGGTGCTCCAGAGCTGGTCCGGCAGATAGTTGCTGAATCGCAGTGCGCAGCTCAGGCACAGGGAAACAACTCCAAACTCCTGCCGAGTCCGGGCCAACAGTATAGCCACGCACGGACGTCCAAAGATCCAGTTAGCAAACTAGGAAAATAGGATAAATATACGATAAATGGCCCAGGCAGAGGGAGCCTCACTGAATGGCGGCCATTCCGCTTGTGCGCCCTCTAGCGCCCCCACATTTTTTTATTTTAACTCTTTCCTTCATAATTCACTAAACCGGTGTTCAGCACGTTTAACTCATTCACTCAATGACCAGCATGCCAGGTGTTGTGTCGGGTGATCTACACTCAAGGGGCATCTACCCCTGACTAGGCCTAACACGTGGCCCTAGAATAAACTCAGCCAGACACTGGGAATAAAGTTGCTTGTTCGGACGGCGCGTCTCTCTCTGAACGCCCTCGCACGTGCTCGACCTCTTTTTATTATAGGGCGGTCACATGACCAACTTGTCCGTCCCTCCGGACCTCGGGGCGGACCTTCAGGAACATAACATTCCTCCTAAAACAAGGAAACAAAACAAAAACCAAGAACAAACTGCAAAACCTTAAACATGGTCTGATCATACTCATTGTCTTAATACTATCAGGACCGAAACCTTCAGCGTCTTTCAAAATGCCAGTGCACTCAGTTCAAACATTACGGGCATATGTGTAAATGAGAACAGTCTTACGTAAAGTAGTCCCTCAGCCAGCCGGAGGGGGTGGGGTTGGCACGTAGTTGGCGTTGGGACCCCCAATGAGTCATCAGCTCTGTTCCAGCCTCCACCTCAGGACTTGGCGCCTCACTGTCGGCCCCCTCTGGATCTGGGGCCTCATCCAGGGCCTCCGTATCTCCGCCCACTTCCTCACTAGAAACCTGCTGCTCGTCACGTGGCCTGACCTCGGGCTGAGATGTTGATTCACCAGGCGGCAACGTCGTTGCAGTTTCGGTTTCTCTGTCGCCTTGCTGGCGCCTTGGCTCGCTGCTCGAAGGGTGGTAGAGTTTGAAGTGAGACACGTTGCGAGTCACCCTGTCTCGTCCTCGAGTGGCCGTGATGCGGGTGCCCTTCACACCACTGACTCGCCATGGTCGTTTTTCGTAACTGAGTTTGAATTTGCCACCAGTGGCCCGATTCTTGATGAGCACTAGGTCACCTCTTTTGAAGTGGGGGGCCACGGCCCTACGTTTCTTGCTGATCTTGTCACATGCGGAACGTCTCCTCATTTCCACTGTATGTTCATCTATCAGTTCAGGTGCCCACTGGGGGTGATGGGGAATGGAGTCCGTTATTACCCGCCCCAGGAGAAGGTGTGCAGGAGCTACCCCCGTTGTGGAGTGTGGGGTCTGTCGATAGCTACGAAGGAAAGTGAAAATAGCCATTTCCACTGACTGTCCCTTATCATGCGCAATGCGAATTACCTTGTTTAAAGTTCTCATGAACCTCTCGGCCTCCCCATTGGCTTGAGGCCACCTCGGGGTGATGCGCCTGTGACGGGTTCCTAGGGACGAGAGATATTCCGCAAAGTCTTGACCCTGGAAGGGCGGTCCATTGTCCGTTCTGAGTTCTCTCATGGCTCCATGGGTGGCAATGATTTTCTCGATCTTGGGAATCACACAGTCTGCACTGGTGCCGGTGACGATTTCGACCTCAGGATATTTGGAATGGTCGTCGATCATCACTAGCGTGTGCCGTCCATCCGGAAGGCTGCCAAAATCCATGCTGACCCTTTCCCAGGGGCCTCGGGGCCTGGGTTCCACAATGATGGGGGCTTCGCGGGGGCTGTCGCCCGTGGTTTGGCAGGCCGTGCAGGTGCGCACCACAGTTTCCACCATATCGTCCATGAGCGGGAACCACACCTTTGTCCGCAGCCGGGCCTTTGTCTTAACCATTCCCTGGTGCCCCACGTGCGCCAGTTGAACTACTCGGCCTGTCAAAGCCGTCGGGATCACCAGGCGATGCCCTCGCAGGAGGCACCCCGCCGCATCCTCATTCAGTTCAGCCCTCACGTGGTACAGGCCGTCCATGATTTTCTGGGCCTCTGGTGTGAGTACCTTCCAGCTCTCCTTGGCTTTCTGCTAGTTAGCCGTCCGGAGCAGATCCTTGGCCCGCTGTATACAGGCATCCTGAGCCGTGGCGCTCACAACCTCTTCCAGGGATATGGGGCGCGGGCATGATCTGGCCACGACCCATCGCACATAGGCCTCCGTCTCTTCAGCTTCGTCCATCTCCTCTGGGGTGGCCGCCCAGGGGTGTCGTGACAGATAATCCGCCGGATTCTTTGCCCCTGGCTGGTACTCGATGGCACAGTTGTACTCTTGCAATTGCAAAATCCACTTTTCAATTCTAGGGGGTGGCTTGGATGAAGTGCCTGAGAACAGCGACAGCAGCGGCTTGTGGTCCGTCACTACTGTGAAGGGCTTGCCATATACGTACAAGTGGAAGTGCCGGCATCCCCAATGAATCGCGATGGCCTCCTTTTCGATTTGGGAGTACCTTTGTTCTGTGTCCGTGAGGGACCGGCTGGCAAAAGCGACAGGGGCCCAGTCTATCTCGTCTCGGGCTCTCTGCATCAGAACAGCCCCCAATCCCGCCGGTCCGGCATCTACCGCAATGAGAGTGGAATGTCTTGGATCAAAAAATGCCAGCGTGGTGTTGCTGGACAGCGCACTCTTGATATTCTGGAATGCCCTTTCCTGCTCCGTTCCCCAGTTCCATGGTGTGGAGTCTTTGGTTAGATCACGTAGAGGGAGGGTCTGAAGAACCAAATATTTACAATACTCCTTCTCAGGGGTCTTACCAATAAGTAGTCCATTCAAGAGTGGCAAAGAAATCAACACAGAATCTGAAATATGAAAAGACATCTTTATTATCATTAATTGTGAGGCTCCGTCGCCCAGCCACTCTTAAAGCAACTGGATGAGAGAGTCTGCTGCATGGCCTTCGCACAGGCCTTTTATACAGAATATTTCGCCTTAAGCACACATTCCTGCTTTGAAGTGCATTATGTTGGAAATTCCCAGGACGTGCATACAAAGCATCACTTTCAAGATAAGTCCAGGCTAAAAAAAGGATTGCACACATGCTTGGTTTCCTGTTCCATCAGGCCGGACAAACCCACCATAAAACCTTCAACCCAGATCGATGAACATGTTGTAAAGGAAAGGCAGCAACAGATGGGACGGAGATAGAAGCTGTGGGAATGGTGCCATAAAAGGTCGGACATGTCCTGCTCTTTGAACTTTATTGCGCCAGCTGCTGAACAAGGAACTGGCTTGGGAGGTTAGCCTCGAGCAACAGGGTCAGCTGTCGTCAGGTCATGCAGAAGTCGGCACAAATCACAAGACAACTGGGCCGTATCTTCGGCCCAAACCAAATGCACTGCGACATATGCCATCCTCGGCGCTGCTTTCTCTCTTTTTTCATTCATTTAAACTTTTGTTCATTTTTATTCTCTTCTGTTTATCGCCATTTTTCATTATAGTTCCCTTAAGACTGGTTTTTTTGCCTTTTTCCCAGGTTTCTAATGTTCTGCCTGTGCCACTCGGGGCCTCTTGAAAGAACACGATTAGTGCAGGGTTTCGTAAAAAGCAGTGTTTAATTAATACCCAATGCATTTCGGGCTGACATTGCCCTTCTTCGGGGGTCACTGTAGATAAACAACAAAATAATATGTATGAAATAACACCATCCCATCTATGTGTTTTGTTTTGCATCTTCAAGTTAAAGTCAACATTAACATTTCTTTGTCTAGCATATTAATCTTTGCTAAAACAGTTTTCTCCTCTCCCTCTCCCCGTTGTCAATGCATGCTTTTCCTTAGTATGATAGCTTGCCCTCCCTCTCCTGTTTCAACAGCCAACAGTCAAATATAGCAGTTAAACTCCGTGTTACTCTTTGCTCACTCGCTATCTTTCTCAGCCCACTTCGTGCTTCACATCTTGAAAATGAATTACGTTTCATTATTCACCTTAGTTCATGTAAATCTATATGCACATACCTGCCGAGTAACATTAAAAACCGTCCGTTTTCCTCCGTGCTCACAAACAATTATTTTCCCTCCCACAATCCCTTGCGTTTTTAAACTGCTTCCCGCAAACTATCAGTCTTCCATTACCCTCATTCAGGCAAACTACAACAACGAGTATAAAACTGCTGATACCATGATGCAACATAATACTAGTCAAATAGATTTAACAATGAACGATGTATTCATATAATTTTCAATGGTTTTGAATGTGTCCACAGTCCCATCATTCAGAGTTCATTTCGTCCAATTTTCCACACTGTTTCAACACGAACCTGATGTTTCAAATGTCTTTTGGGGAACCAATGTAAAGTTTTACTTGTCATTTTTAATTCAGCGGGTGCACTCCCACGGTTGGGCAATTACATCATGTAAGCAATACAGGGGGTGTGTGGGATGCACACCTGTTCACACTTTTTAATGTCAGTTTTTCTTGCGTACTCCGTAATGCGTGCTACTTAGTTATAGTGTCATGCCCATCAGACACTAAAAAAGTTAATCACAAGACAACTGGGCCGTATCTTCGGCCCAAACCAAATGCACTGCGACATATGCCATCCTCGGCGCTGCTTTCTCTCTTTTTTCATTCATTTAAACTTTTGTTCATTTTTATTCTCTTCTGTTTATCGCCATTTTTCATTATAGTTCCCTTAAGACTGGTTTTTTTGCCTTTTTCCCAGGTTTCTAATGTTCTGCCTGTGCCACTCGGGGCCTCTTGAAAGAACACGATTAGTGCAGGGTTTCGTAAAAAGCAGTGTTTAATTAATACCCAATGCATTTCGGGCTGACATTGCCCTTCTTCGGGGGTCACTGTAGATAAACAACAAAATAATATGTATGAAATAACACTGTAGTGTAGTTCCTAGTTTCCCACTAGGCCCTGCGCATTGGAATAACATAAACAGTAGTATCGACGTGGAACTGCGGATATTCCAGGCCTCCACTGACTATGCTAAACTTAATTGGGTTGTGTTACCAACTAGCTCAGAGGTCACTGGAAACTTTCTTCTCTGCATAGGAAGTGATCAGCTTCCTTGGCACAGACAAGAAGGGATTCAGTTTTCCAACAACCGTGCAACATGACAACTTTGCTCCTCAGATCAAGAGTCGATCTCTAGGGTCGTGTGAAACAATAGACATAGATTTCACTCAGTCAGTCTGGTGCAGTTTACTTTCACAATATGTAGAGAATAGAGAGACGGGCGTTTATCAATAAAGGGTTAACATTTATTGAACAGTCTTTCTTCTCATACAAGAGAAATGTATTGCCACAATTGCAATAACTGTTATTATAAAAAGTACGTACAGTAAGATAAGAATTGCGAAATAGAACTGTAAAAGCATTGATATGGTTTCTTAGCCATACAATGGTTTAAAAGTAATAAAACATATATACAGTCATATATACATTAGGCTAACAAACTCAACTGGTGCTTCTAACTAAGCCTACCCCGGTGTGCCTGACCTAAGCCTAACACGTGAAAGGGGGAGTAAGTAAGTAGCTTAAGTTAAGTTGGTTTTGCCAAGGTTTGTTTCAAGAATTCTCTTTTAAGGGTTTAGTCAACACCATACCTCTGAATAGAATGATGGAGGATTGGTATCTCCTTCAGGGGTCTCTCTCGATATCCCAGTCACCCGCGAGGGTAAACCGGAAGCGCCGGGACTGGATTTCTCTGCACGAGAAAGGCAGCGGCTTCTCTCAGCGCGTCGGGAGGAAGGAGGGGTGACAGCGTCCGCGGGCAGCTGGGCTGGATGTCTTCGCAGAGGACGGCTGCACGGCTCCTCAAGCGTACTGAACCACAGTTCGCGCTGTAGCGGCGATAATGGTAATCAGCAGCTTCACCACCACAGGATAGCAGGCTGCAGCGACAGAGTGCTAGTTTTTACCAACACTGGTCAGGCAGGCAGCTGGCATCAGCAACAGGCAACGCACCCTGTTCACAACAGCTCACATTGCTTAAGGCAACGTTGGTAATATTTATACCTGACAGGTGCCGGGTTTGACGCAAGTTTGCTGGACATAAGACGTCAATTAAAGATGTCACTAGGAAGTGGCAGCTATCAGTTGCTCATTAGAGTTCTATTACTAATCAAAACATAGCAAGCGGGGATTTCCAGGTTTGCTAAGTTTTTATCTTGTTGAAGAACTCGGAGTGTTATCTAGGAATATCAGATAGTGACTGCTGCTCTGTCATTGCACTAATTGGTCGCAAAGGAAGTAGCAGAGAGTCATGCTGGAATGTGGCTCTGTGGCTTTGCTCGTGTGAGGCCAGAGATGACTTTTCAGAAAATCGTACTTGAACGGTTATGCCAATATAGGGAATAAAGGGCTTTATAGCCGAATAGGGGCATAAGGTCACAGTATCGATCAGGAACCTAGATAAGCACATGACACCCACTCCACGAATTCATGTCCATCAAAATTACTAAAACTAAGCAATTAGATGCATGTGTAACATTGTGTAACATAGCCCACCCCAAAATACATAAATGCATTCGAAATAGGCGTACTTGTAATACATGGAATTTAGGTACTGTACGTAGTTTAAAGCATAGTAATCATTCAAAAGGTATTGCATATGAAATCAATGAACGATTATGCATAAAGAATTACACATGAAGTATCTCTGACAGAAGAAATGCGAGATAAATCATCACATAAAAATGCATTGTAATAACATGTGTGCTAGAGGCTGGTGTTATGTTGTTATGTCTCTAGATGTGTTTAGAAATAGAAGTGTGAAGCTTCTGTTCTCTAAGAATAGTTTTTACGTTAAGCAAAGAATTGTTCGTGCCAAAAAGAAAAGGGTCAATATTTAAAAATTGTCCAATTCAAAGAAAAATCAGTTTACCAAAGCTCCTGGCAGTTTTTTGTTGAACAAAACTGAAGGCCGAATCCAGAGTTCATAGGAACGCTGTGTGTCGGAAAGCTTTTCAAAAGTTATTGTTTCTCTATGGGTGAGAACATCGTATCAGACAGGCTCGCAAAGAATTGGTCTACAAAATCAGGTGATAGTTCAACCAAATTAGATAGCGCTGAAACTTGGCAGGTGTGAGAATGATTGCTGTCATCGAAGGCAGGATCAGCAATGCTCACAGAACGTTGTACCTGGGTGATGTTGCTTTTGTCACTCGCTCCACTGTTACCACTTGGCTGTAGTACAGGAGTCTCCACGAATGCCGTCATCAGGATTGGTAGCCGCTGGGGACAACACAATGCGTGAGCCGTTATTGGACTTAGCAAAGTATCGACGTCCATTGGTACTGCTGATGGAAGTGAAAGACAGATGTCCAACACGCATTCCTCGCCGCAAAGCATACACCGTAGCACAGGTAAAATGCAATTTTGCCATATCGGTCTGAATGAAAGGAACCAGGTCATGTTTAGATCTCTCAGCCTGGCCAATCCGAGGACGTTAGTTATCCTGTCCCTGTAGCGCATTGCTAGGATTGTCTCTTCCATTCCCATGGGAGCTATGTCTGAGCCGAGGCTTGCCATAACGTAGCAGGAGGGTCAAAAATAGAATCCCTGCGATGAGTCCAAAAAATAGTGGAATACCACCAAAAATGGAGTGCACAAAATTAGGAAAGATTCCCAAAATTGCCTGGAAGGGTGTTAGCAGTCCTGTAAAGACTGTCTTAAATATGCCTGGGATGCTCGTGGCACTAGACATGTTAAGGAGTTGCTCGAGCATTTGTACGAAATGCACGGGGCAATTTGTTGATAAAAGGTCATGGACTTCAGTAGCCGTCCTTGCGACTAGAAGATCATACGTCTCTTTGGATGACGTTATAGGCACTGTTGTCTGTAAAAGCACAGATTTCATTTTGCTTAATGTATCAATTCGTATAGAATAGAGATTCAGACGAGGCCAGAGGGGAGTCACTATGTCTGGAGGCCCGCTCGGGAACAATGCTTGCATACAGCATTTGACCATGGACGTAACTTCTACTAGATAACTTAGTCCGGGCGCGAGGCCACAGCACCTGTGATCCGTTCTTAGAATGTAACTCCCGTTTGCGAGTTGCATAAAGAAGGGCTCTATCTGAGTTGCAGGTGTGACTAGCTGGTGGCATGAAAGGTTGTTTGAATTTCCATCACATGCTCCGTGTAAATTAATACCCTGACACAAAAGTATACCGCTTAGTGAGTGTTTACAGTTGTCACCACTAAGAAATACATTTTTGTCGCTGTCACTATAGCAAGAATGAGTGTATGGTAATTTCCATTCGGATTTAACATATCCCTTACCCAATTGTTCATATTGGCCAGCAGGTATGTATTCAAGGCACTTTTTAAAGCGGAAAGTTGTTATCGGAATTGTGATAATTCCGTGTATTATCCATTCAATGACAGGACTCTCTGACATTGTCAATGGTAATCTCTCGAGTTTCTCGATGCTCAAGATTGTATAGTCTGCTCCTTTCTGTGCCAAACTGATCTGTTTATCAGTAAGGTTAAAAATGGAAAACAATGACGTTGTGTTTATCAAACGCCAAGGCACATAGCCTGAACGAAGGTTTTGCAGCGTCCAGCCTAGTTCTATAATAGAGCGTAATTGAGATTGGCCATGTTGTAACATTAGCAAATCTCTGTCTATCACATCAAAGGCAGATGATACAATATTGTCCAAAGAATATATTCTGGAAGACAGAGTCATTAACCCATTGTCTACCACAGAAAGTGTTTTCTCCAAATTAATACGATCAATTTCTCGTATCTTTTCAGCAGTTTCAATTTGCTTTACTTTCCAAGCCTCGTTGTAAGCAGCATAGATGCTGGTCGCTATGAAACGCTTTTGACGCTGTTTGCGTGGTCCAAGAATGAAATCGCGCAAATCAGCACCATCTTTTAATAAAGACAAGTGTTGCTTAATTTCAGCCAGTGTGGATGTTGTAAGCCATTCGAGGCAAAGTTTACCTACACTGTATGTTGTTATAACCCCTGGATGTTGTCTCTGGGAATATCTTGAGTCTAATCTGGTCATTTTTAAACCCTGTGTTTTATTCAGGAATCTATCTTGACAGCTATTTGTGTCTGTAGGCCAGATTAACCACTTTTTCCAATCAGGATGTGTTCTGTTGAAATGTAAAATGTGTGACACGTCTAACTCATTATCTGCAGTTGCATTCTCAGCTATTGGCTTTGGTATAGACGGTGTTTTCATTTCTTTGTTCTTAGCTAGGCCAAGACAGGATGTTTGGTGTTAAGTGTCATTTAAAAATAACATTTGTTCTGGTATCATGCAGGTTCTAAACAGTGCTTCTAAGCCTTGCACCTGCCAATCTTTTGTACCCCAAATTGTTTTCGTTTCAATATTATTTTTCCAATAATCAAAACCAAATGTCATCATTTTATCATAAAATGCTTCTGAATATATCAATTTAGAATTTGTCAGCATTGTTTTCATTCCTGTTTTATCTAACAGTTTATAATAAAACGTTTCTGCATCACTGGTGTTGAACCCTGAAAAATATTTGAATTTCTCAAAAAATGCTTTAGAACTGCTTTTAGGTGGTGTAGAACAATGTTCCCATTGATTATACATAAAAACATTTCTAGGCTGTGCAGATTTATGCAAGTAATGATCCCCATAGTGGGTGTAACAGAATAACTGCTCATAACTAGATGAACCCTGTAAATAATCATGATCTGTGAGTCTAGCTGACATTACTAAATCAGACATCATGTCATTAATACTGTTAAAGTCCCAATCATCAGAGAATGTACTTGGTGTAACAAAGTCACTTAAGGAAACCTTTAGTTGATGAGGATACTTCAGGATTTCGACCGGACCATAGATCTCATAGTCTGTTTTCTCCCATACTACCCCACCAGGTATTGGAATTGCTGTGACATTTACTGTTGACAGTTCTCTTTTCTTCACGTGGGATGATCTGTGTGGTTTCAGGACTAGGTTGATGTTCTGACTTGCTGTGTCCATTGTAATATATCTTCCTTCAATGAATTTTCCCAAACACAGTACCATGATGAGCCAAAGCAGGAGGAAAAATACACCTAGACCGAACCAGAACTCTAGCCAAGGGTAAACAAGGTAGATTTCCTTCAGTTGATGAAAGAGTTCCGTTGCTTTTTCTTTAAAAGACTTTTTTGTTTCTGGCATTACTTCGGGGTCGTTTAAATCTTCAGAGAAGTTGTCGAAGTTGATGAAATAACCAGAGGCAGTTCTGTCAATTCTTTCAATCTGTCTCTCGGTAGCACTTTCTGATGCCACATTAGTGTAGACTGGTGTTGTTTCTTGACGAACTGTTTCAATCTGTGTTTCAAGAGGCACGAGTTCCATGGCATTATTGCATAGTCCTTCATTGTGCACTGCAGGCTGATCGAATGTGATTAGTCTTTCAGTTTGAACCTCTTGGATTGTTGCAAGTTTGGGTATTCTGTTGTTTCTTGGGAGTCCACTGGGCCTACTGTTGATTATAGGCCACATGCTTGTGGTTTTACCAGATCGATGGATACGATTCTGTTCTCCTTTTTACCAGCAAGGGGCGGTAGCACAACTGATCTTGTTCCGGAGACTGCCAAGACAGGTACTGCTTTTCTGTAAGAAGGCCCAAATTCCTTCTTCACCGCGATCTTTTCTCTGACTAGATCCCCAATCTTTGGAATCCAGACAGGCCTTGCTGGGGCTGTTGCGGGTGGTGCCTCGTCAGTGGTATTTGGCTGTTGCTTTAACTTTATGTTGCTTAATGATTTTCTTGTTTCATTCAGTTCCTGTAAAACAGCCAAACGGTCTTTTACTTCAAACTGCTTTGTTTCTTTTTGTACCACTGACATCTGACTATCGAGGTCCTGAACGTTCATTCTAATTCCGAACAATAGTTCGTATGGGCTGAAACCTTTTAGAGAATTTCTTGGCATGTTGTTAAGACTAGTCTGGACACTTATTAAATGTTTGACCCACCCAGCGCCTGAACCTAATACCTTCGCTGTTATAGATTGCTTTATGTCCCGGTTTTTTCTTTCTATCACACTATTCCCTCCCGGGGTATGACTGACAAGAATACCACAACCCAATTCCCATGCTAGCCATTGCCTCCTTATAAGCTCGAGAGCTAAAAGCAGGACCCTGGTCAGAATGGAACGTGGTAATTGCGTATGTGCCGATATGGACTCGCTAATCTTTTATAACAGTTCTAGCGTCAGCCGAGTGCTGGAGGCCTCATTATTTAAGTGTATTTCGTCTTAAACGTTGTACACTGGGACGCGCTTCTCTTCTTTGATTGCGCAGATAGACCGCCTTATGCTGTCTAGAAGGGATCCTGAAACTACACTGGCCTGTTCATTACTGCGATCTCTGTTGCAGTCTTCACAATTTTTGAGCAAAACATTGAATATCTATACTCATTCCTGGCCACCAGTACTCTGATTGCAATTCTTTCAGAGAGGCTTTGATTGTTTGGTGTCTCAGTCCCAACCCCATGTGTGCTTCCAGTAAGAGGAAGCCCCTCCTGCTCCTGTTTGGAATTACTCTATCCCCCACTCCAGGGATTCGAGCAAAAGGAACGGAGTTTGCATCGATTATGTATGCATAATTGAGTGGATAGTTTACGGGTAGTGCTGCGCAGTCGCCTTTTACGGTCGTTCTTACTGCCAGCATGGTTTCCCCGTCTATATACTTATCTGTACGCTTTTTTGTGACTACGGAAGCCGGGTTAGTTGCTTCCGTGGTGGCTGTATTAGCCAATGAATTCCCTGCAACGTGAACGCCATCACGTTGAAGACTCTGTGCGTGAATCACGTGAGTCATTTGTAGTTCTTTGTGTAAAAGAGCTACCTCGTTCCAGAGCTTTTTATGCTTTATTGTGGCACCTGTGTCATCTTTGTAGTCGTTTTCGATCCAACTCTGCAGTTTGTTGTTGAAAGAATTGACGCAAAAATGAGAATCGCACACTATAAGTGTGGGGAATTCGCGTTCTGCATTTTCGAGCGCCATCTTTAAAGATCTGATTTCAGTTCTTTGAGCCGAACAGTACTTAACTGATTCAGTTTTTGTTATTTTCGGTTTGATTTTACCGCACAGCCAACGACATTTAATGATCGCACATGCTGCATCGTAGGATTTTCTCTCTACGTTGAAATGCTGTACAAAGCTATCTGTGTAGATTATACAGGCGTATTGTGGGAGAGGCAGGATTTCGATTGGCAGAGGATATTCTTCTTCATATTCTAAATCATTCAGTTCTTTGTATTGCGGGGCGAAATAGTATTTCACATCTTCCGCTCCTAGAGAATCTATACACTGTATCCATTTCGGATCCAGTGACACTGTAGGCAGGTTTACTGGGCTGAATAGCGCTTCGAAGGCGGATTCCGCTGTAAGGATATTAATCCGTTTGCCGTGTGCTAGTTCTCTTTCATTTGCTAATGCGATTTGTACTGCGTTCACAGTTCTTTCTGTGCGACTGAATGTTTTTTCTGCTTGTGTGTACAAGTGAGACTTAATTGAAATTGGTACCTTTTCTCCCTCATTAGAGGTTAGGTATGTGAATCCGCATCTTCCTGGGATGACTCGGATTACAAGATCGCGTGTGTTGTCACGTGTATCTAATTTTGTTTTTGCTAACATGTCTGTTTGCAGTGATCTCAAAATTTCTGTGTGTTTTTGAGTCCAATTGATTTGTTTTAAATCAGGTTTAATTAGTTCGTAGAGAGGTTTAACCCTCTCTGCGTAATTTAGGATGTAAGTTCTCCCGAAATTCAGAAAACCTAGTATTGATTGTAAATTCTTCAGCGTTTTTGGAGCTTGGAGTACAGCGCACTTCTCTAAGAAGTTGTCCGCTAGGCTTTTCCCTTCACTTGATAATTCGTACCCTAAAAACAGTACTGTCAGATGGGCAATTCGGGACTTTTTAAAGTTGAATTTGTAACCCTCTGCTGCGAACCCAAGTATAATGGTGTTCACTCTTTTCAAGTGAGTATCCAAGTCATCATCTGTGAGATAAATATCATCTACGTAAGATAATGCTTCATCATCATAGATTTGTAGTAACTCTGTTACCCTAGCTGAGAATAGTCCTGGGCTGTTCTTGAACCCCTGTGGGAGTCGACAGAATTTTTTCTGCGACCCAAATGCGGAGAAAGCGGTCAAGTATCTGCTTTCTGGTGCAATGTTTTGACAAAAGAAACCATTAGAAATGTCTAATGTTGTTTTGTATTTTTTCCTAACTATGTTATTCATTAGGGCTGCACTATGCGAGTTTTGTACTGCAAAAGTTTTGCAACATGTATTAAGGTGTCTGTAGTCCAAAACTAGACGATATGAATTGTCTGGCTTGGAGACAGGAAACAAAGGATTGTTCATTTGAGAGGTGCATGTTTCAATCACCCCCTGGTACTCAAGTTGATCTAAGATCTCCCTGACCTGTTTTTTAGCTTCTTGCTTTATGGGATACTGCCGTTGGGCAGTTGGTTCACTTTTTAATTGGATTTTGTGAGGCGGAGAATCCTCATCCCATCCTACATGATTTTTATACAATGCAGGTGCCTGGGCTACTGCCCATTTCCTTGCATATGTGCATTTTTTATGAATCGGTATGTGATTCGAGAAGGCAGGCATAATCACCTCTTCGCCACGAGGGCACTCCCTGACAAACTCTGGGGGCCAATCTTTTTCAGCTAACAGAATATCATAGCCTTTTGAGAGCTTATCCCAAAATAGACCCTTAATTTTCCTAGTCTTATCACCCTCCATACGCAATGTTATTTCGTATATTTTATGGGGCTCGCTAAGTCTGGCGTCGGCAGTTTCAACCTGAATGTATTCATTCGTGTCCACTGTCTCCAGATGACTCATCAAGTTCTTGCGCGCTATACTGATCTCTGCTGCACTGTCCAACATTGTCAATGCCCACTCCCCGTTCTTCAACTGTGTCCTCAGTATTCTCGGCATGGTTGATTACTCTAATACTGGCTACCTTCTTTTTCTGAAATTGAGATTTCTTATTTTGAGCAGGTTCCTTGTCTTTGGACTTGGTGTGCTCTCCTGGGTCTGACCGTCCTCTTCTTTCCGAAGTCTGTGGAAGAGATCGAGAGGGACGTGTATCAATACTTTGATATCTATCAGGTTTTTTTATATTATCCCTATTTCTAAGGTTATATCTTTTCTCAGAGGGCTCCCGTTGGGGAGACTGGCGTTCTCGAGTCGGAGTTCTTTCCCTCCGTCGAGGAGACCTTCCTCTGGACTGGAAAACTTTTTCCTTGGGAGTGGATTGTTTATTTCCATCCCAGCTCTTTTTAGGAGTGTTTAAATTATTTTTAATAAATAATTTTTCTGGATTTTCGAGCAGTTGGGGCTTAACTGGTTTCCCACCCAAGCTGTCTCTACCTAATTCTTCATAGCATTTTTCTATGATTTTTGCAAGCTCAACAGGATCTTTTATATCTGTTTCCCTCAACTTCTGGCGAATCGCCACAGATGCTGCTTCTCCCTTTACATTGGCTAATAATATAGCCGTGACCTGCTTGAAGTCTTTCAGTAATTTCATACCTAGATTTAAAGCGGGCTCTGGACCGAATTCATTTTGAATCTGTTTTAGCACGTCTGGTATTACCGCCATAGACGGAACACCGTGTGTTTTTGTGTAAATGGAAGCAAAGACTGTACCCCAAGTGTCGCAGTCCTCCACGTGTGGTGCGATTCCCATAGGAAGGCAGATGGTCAAGATTCTGTGTTTCTCAATAGGGGTAGTATCAGGAAATACTGCCTCTATTTGAGTGATTTTCTGGGCTAACCAGAAAGGAATTTGTTCCCGTTTTACGGGTGTTTTACCAAGACATGACTGTATGTTCTGTGGTGTAATTTTATTTGTGTTCCCCTGATGAGGGGTCAGCTGGTGTGAATTAACAGCTGGCTGGACTGTTGCAGTCCGTATTACATATTGGACTAATTGCCTATGTATTTTTATTAATGTGTTTAGCTGTGCTAACAGCTCTTCTCTAGACATTCTTGCAATGTCAGGATGTGGTGTGTAGCTGGCTAGAACCGGCCACGTAGCTCCTGGTCTACCTAGTGGACCGAGCCTAGTTATGTGATCATTGTGTTTTAGGGCGCCATTAAACCAGAGCAGGTGCTCTTGAAATTTAAGTGGGATTTCAATCTCCTCGAAAGGAGCGTACTCTCCCGGAGGTTCCTCTATTTTGTAATAGTGAAACTCTTGTGTTATAGCGTTTACCGCTGGAAAGTTTATCCATGAATAGAATACCTCTGTCTGCCGATACTCGTGAGCCTCTATCACGAAAATTACTGTACCACCTTGAGGTGGCAGTCCGTTTTCTATAAGTTTTAAAGTTATAGATCTTCTTAACTGGACCGGGATGATAATAGCATCCGGGTCTGCTTGTTCGGGACCTTGCTGAGTCGCATCTACTGCGGCCCCAGAGGTGCCGTTGTTTTCTACTGACATTGTATGAATGCAGTTTTTGCAGAGTAGGTCTCCAAGGAGACAAAGATTAGATGCACAATATTTTGGAACACTGTATCCTTCAACGTTGAATAAACCAGAGCTTTACATAGGAATCTCTTCCTACTAAGGTCGGGCGGATTTTAACCTTTCACCCACTCCAGACGTCTATTGGAGTTTTTACGGGAGAAAGGGGTGTGAAATATGCACGACTGAGTTACTCTACAAGTCTTACGTTAGTTTATCGCCTTACCAAATGTTGGGCGCCATGTAGTGTAGTTCCTAGTTTCCCACTAGGCCCTGCGCATTGGAATAACATAAACAGTAGTATCGACGTGGAACTGCGGATATTCCAGGCCTCCACTGACTATGCTAAACTTAATTGGGTTGTGTTACCAACTAGCTCAGAGGTCACTGGAAACTTTCTTCTCTGCATAGGAAGTGATCAGCTTCCTTGGCACAGACAAGAAGGGATTCAGTTTTCCAACAACCGTGCAACATGACAACTTTGCTCCTCAGATCAAGAGTCGATCTCTAGGGTCGTGTGAAACAATAGACATAGATTTCACTCAGTCAGTCTGGTGCAGTTTACTTTCACAATATGTAGAGAATAGAGAGACGGGCGTTTATCAATAAAGGGTTAACATTTATTGAACAGTCTTTCTTCTCATACAAGAGAAATGTATTGCCACAATTGCAATAACTGTTATTATAAAAAGTACGTACAGTAAGATAAGAATTGCGAAATAGAACTGTAAAAGCATTGATATGGTTTCTTAGCCATACAATGGTTTAAAAGTAATAAAACATATATACAGTCATATATACATTAGGCTAACAAACTCAACTGGTGCTTCTAACTAAGCCTACCCCGGTGTGCCTGACCTAAGCCTAACACGTGAAAGGGGGAGTAAGTAAGTAGCTTAAGTTAAGTTGGTTTTGCCAAGGTTTGTTTCAAGAATTCTCTTTTAAGGGTTTAGTCAACACCATACCTCTGAATAGAATGATGGAGGATTGGTATCTCCTTCAGGGGTCTCTCTCGATATCCCAGTCACCCGCGAGGGTAAACCGGAAGCGCCGGGACTGGATTTCTCTGCACGAGAAAGGCAGCGGCTTCTCTCAGCGCGTCGGGAGGAAGGAGGGGTGACAGCGTCCGCGGGCAGCTGGGCTGGATGTCTTCGCAGAGGACGGCTGCACGGCTCCTCAAGCGTACTGAACCACAGTTCGCGCTGTAGCGGCGATAATGGTAATCAGCAGCTTCACCACCACAGGATAGCAGGCTGCAGCGACAGAGTGCTAGTTTTTACCAACACTGGTCAGGCAGGCAGCTGGCATCAGCAACAGGCAACGCACCCTGTTCACAACAGCTCACATTGCTTAAGGCAACGTTGGTAATATTTATACCTGACAGGTGCCGGGTTTGACGCAAGTTTGCTGGACATAAGACGTCAATTAAAGATGTCACTAGGAAGTGGCAGCTATCAGTTGCTCATTAGAGTTCTATTACTAATCAAAACATAGCAAGCGGGGATTTCCAGGTTTGCTAAGTTTTTATCTTGTTGAAGAACTCGGAGTGTTATCTAGGAATATCAGATAGTGACTGCTGCTCTGTCATTGCACTAATTGGTCGCAAAGGAAGTAGCAGAGAGTCATGCTGGAATGTGGCTCTGTGGCTTTGCTCGTGTGAGGCCAGAGATGACTTTTCAGAAAATCGTACTTGAACGGTTATGCCAATATAGGGAATAAAGGGCTTTATAGCCGAATAGGGGCATAAGGTCACAGTATCGATCAGGAACCTAGATAAGCACATGACAACACCATCCCATCTATGTGTTTTGTTTTGCATCTTCAAGTTAAAGTCAACATTAACATTTCTTTGTCTAGCATATTAATCTTTGCTAAAACAGTTTTCTCCTCTCCCTCTCCCCGTTGTCAATGCATGCTTTTCCTTAGTATGATAGCTTGCCCTCCCTCTCCTGTTTCAACAGCCAACAGTCAAATATAGCAGTTAAACTCCGTGTTACTCTTTGCTCACTCGCTATCTTTCTCAGCCCACTTCGTGCTTCACATCTTGAAAATGAATTACGTTTCATTATTCACCTTAGTTCATGTAAATCTATATGCACATACCTGCCGAGTAACATTAAAAACCGTCCGTTTTCCTCCGTGCTCACAAACAATTATTTTCCCTCCCACAATCCCTTGCGTTTTTAAACTGCTTCCCGCAAACTATCAGTCTTCCATTACCCTCATTCAGGCAAACTACAACAACGAGTATAAAACTGCTGATACCATGATGCAACATAATACTAGTCAAATAGATTTAACAATGAACGATGTATTCATATGATTTTCAATGGTTTTCAATGTGTCCACAGTCCCATCATTCAGAGTGATGTAAATGTAAAGTTTTACTTGTCATTTTTAATTCAGCGGGTGCACTCCCACGGTTGGGCAATTACATCAAAGTGTGAACAGGTGTGCATCCCACACCCCCTGTATTGCTTACATGATGTAATTGCCCAACCGTGGGAGTGCACCCGCTGAATTAAAAATGACAAGTAAAACTTTACATTGGTTCCCCAAAAGACATTTGAAACATCAGGTTCGTGTTGAAACAGTGTGGAAAATTGGACGAAATTAACTCTGAATGATGGGACTGTGGACACATTGAAAACCATTGAAAATCATATGAATACATCGTTCATTGTTAAATCTATACTCGTTGTTGTAGTTTGCCTGAATGAGGGTAATGGAAGACTGATAGTTTGCGGGAAGCAGTTTAAAAACGCAAGGGATTGTGGGAGGGAAAATAATTGTTTGTGAGCACGGAGGAAAACGGACGGTTTTTAATGTTACTCGGCAGGTATGTGCATATAGATTTACATGAACTAAGGTGAATAATGAAACGTAATTCATTTTCAAGATGTGAAGCACGAAGTGGGCTGAGAAAGATAGCGAGTGAGCAAAGAGTAACACGGAGTTTAACTGCTATATTTGACTGTTGGCTGTTGAAACAGGAGAGGGAGGGCAAGCTATCATACTAAGGAAAAGCATGCATTGACAACGGGGAGAGGGAGAGGAGAAAACTGTTTTAGCAAAGATTAATATGCTAGACAAAGAAATGTTAATGTTGACTTTAACTTGAAGATGCAAAACAAAACACATAGATGGGATGGTGTTATTTCATACATATTATTTTGTTGTTTATCTACAGTGACCCCCGAAGAAGGGCAATGTCAGCCCGAAATGCATTGGGTATTAATTAAACACTGCTTTTTACGAAACCCTGCACTAATCGTGTTCTTTCAAGAGGCCCCGAGTGGCACAGGCAGAACATTAGAAACCTGGGAAAAAGGCAAAAAAACCAGTCTTAAGGGAACTATAATGAAAAATGGCGATAAACAGAAGAGAATAAAAATGAACAAAAGTTTAAATGAATGAAAAAAGAGAGAAAGCAGCGCCGAGGATGGCATATGTCGCAGTGCATTTGGTTTGGGCCGAAGATACGGCCCAGTTGTCTTGTGATTAACTTTTTTAGTGTCTGATGGGCATGACACTATAACTAAGTAGCACGCATTACGGAGTACGCAAGAAAAACTGACATTAAAAAGTGTGAACAGGTGTGCATCCCACACACCCCCTGTATTGCTTACATGAAGTCAGCACAAACCCATGCTAAGGTTATGTCCTTTAAATGCTTGCTCTGCCATGGGGAAAGCCTACTGTAAGGGCAACGAAATAACATGGCTGCTATTTACAAGATGAAACCCAAGTGTTCAATGCAAAACCTTCAAATGCACAGTGAATCCATTGGTGTAACATGATGAAAATGCTCATGAATAACGCATTCATTATTTGCAGTTCACTGATACCAAATTCATAACAGAATCATGACATTTAAAACACAGGTTCAGAACCCCCAGAACCACAGAGCATCCTTTTGCCCTTACATAGGCAATAACCTATACTCATGCTAATTCTGAGACCATGTCTATATTTCATCACTCGCTGGTGTTGATGTAAATACTGTACCAAAGGAATTATCAGTAAACTCTGACCTAACCAGTTCATGTTCAGGTAAAATATGAAACTCATGTGAAGAAAAAGAAAGAGTATGTTGGGAAGTTGGTGCAGACGTCAATAGTGTAGGGGGGAACATACCAAAATATAGTAGCCAATAAAATACATTAAAGTATTAAAATAGATAGAGCTATACTGCACTTAAAGAACAATATTCTGTAATGTCTGTTTTTCATCTCCTGCTTTTTATCGTCATTCCTCAATACAATCTCCATTTTCTAATGTCGCTCACGCAATCTTGGTAGAGTACATCAGCTGTGATTATTAGCAGGTCATAGGGACACTGCAGGTCCTGCAGGCCTACTGCCACTACTCAGGTCACAAACTGAACCGTTTGTACTCCTACGTGACCCTGCAACTGGCAAATGGTAACCAATCAAAAATTTAACAAAAACCATAATACAATTCAGCAAGGGAAAAAGAACAACAAAAGGTCAAATGCGTAATACTTGCACAGTCCTAAGCAGACAGCAAATCATAGAATTTTCTAATAACGTTTTATATTGCTTCCTACGCATTTCAGTAATTCATTAGATGTTTAAGTGAAACAATGGTGTTCCTGATCAATGCTCTCAGATGAAAAAGGGATACTCTTCCACAGAGAGTGGACTTTATTCTGCTTTTACTAAACAGAAATACTTTAAAACAATGTCAGCAAAGCAGCAAAAATTATTTTCCAAACTTCAAGTCTATATAAGCTCACAAAAAATACCCAAAGTCCATCAAATCCGCTTCCAGTGTTTTCTTCGCGTTGGGCCTCTCCAAGTCAGGCTTTTCATGAGAAAACAATACTGTTTAATTGTAGTGCTCTCCGGGCAAAACACTCACAGCTCACTCGAAAGTCTCAAAGTCTCAAAACAATGCACCAGTGTCTCTTCTTTGTGGCAGACACTACAAATGATGTGCTGTTTATTGATCAAGGGCACAAAGCATCTCGTGCAGATCCAAGCACTATTTAGCAAAATCAGCAGCACTTTCAGGCTCCAACACTCATCATTTAGTGTCAGAGGACGCTCAAGCTGCTCTCTCCTGGGCACCAGAATGTAGTGCCTTTTTCTAAACGTGGATGCTCGGGTGCACTGCCGTTCCACTGGTGCAAAGCAAAAGTGTGAAGGTGGCCAAAACTCGGGCCAATGGCTCAAGGGAATGTACGCTGACAGAGGTTTACCAGCACATAACAGGTACAGAGCCCAAACAACAAATAAACGAATCAGCTCCTCCTTTCTTCTGCAACGCCTTTCGCAAATCAACTGCCTTGCTTTGGAGGTACCACTGATGTCGTGCTGATGATCGTTGTCCCGCTTCGCGACTTCCTTGTTTGCAAGAAGTGTAGAGCCAGGACATCTGTTCATCTTAGAGCGGTCACTGATGGGGTGTGAGCTTAGTGTTGATCACAGGTCTGCAGGGAATCACTCTTCCTTTGACTCTGGAAGATTCAGCAGGACCCTAGTGATGCAGGATGTGTAACACAATTGTTAGTTTCCTTCAAATCAAGCACAAAAGCAATTCATGTGTTTTAACAAAAGGACTGGCAAGCAGGTGACCTGCAATCTGCAAGGGAGTGACAATGTGTCATGGGCATAAAATACAAGAGCAAAGGCAAAAAGGGCAAAACAGTATCTTTAGAATCTTCAGTTATGTTCTTTTCATTATTCTCTGTCATCTATAGCTACACAGGAATTCTATCAAGATGAATTTCCTCACACAGTGGCATTGTCTAATGGGGTAAATACATGTGTTCCCTCAATGACTAAGCCTAGGTGTTCCTAAATTCCTTATCTAGAACATCTCGAATAGAAAGATAACATCATTCACATTATCAAAGACATGAAGAAAAAGTCCCTTTAAAAATGTGCATTAAGTGCACTATGCAATACAAAAGGCTAATGATCAAATGTGAAGACAAAGAACAAACACTAGAAAGTCCTGGTATTTGCATGTTTAGAACACATCTAATCCCACCAAAAATTAAAGCAGCAGGAACACAAGAAAGCTGAAAAATTAAAAATAGACATTGGAACCAGCCTATCACTACCTTGACAGTCAGTCTGAAAAATGTTTTACCTGACATGGGGGGAAAAAACATTTTACATAACATGGGGGGTCCCTAGTACATAACTACGGTCTAGAAGTGTACACATAAAAAATACACCCATAATGATAAATGGGCTGACTGGTGAAAGGAATATGGGAAAAGGGGAAATGGAATTAGGACACAACTAAAATGCCTAATAACTAAGCATAATGCGACATTGGTCAGGGGCATTGGTCAGGGGCGGAACAACAAAAGAAAAATCTATAGGAAGAACAAGAGTGTGCTTGGGTGCCTCAGGCATGTAACACAGCACCAAGAGAACGGGGAATACACAAAAGACCAAAGTTACACAAATTCTAATTCTATATTCCTGTTCTCTCTTCAGGGAGAGGAAAAAAAACATGAAACCTGGCTTCCTTTCAAGGGACAAAGCCATATGCTATTTGGGAAACAAAACATGATTAAATAACGCAATATAAAAATTAGGTCACCGTGAGTCACAGATCTATAATTCTATCCTTAGGTCCAATCAAGGATACATAACAATTTAGGGCTGCCTATTCCTTTAAGGGAATGTGCAGTACGTAACATCAGGTGATACACTTTGAACCTGTTATATTTGTTTAGTTTTTTATTTTCAATACAGCCAAATGTATAGCCAAAGGTAGGCATGCACTGGTAAAAGTGCTGCCATCCTTCCTCACAGTATGCAAACCATATCTGTGAAATTTATCATTATACCAAATTCATCCAATAATTATGTAGTGGTATATATCGTCATACAGACCACTTCAGAACACAGGAGAACTTGTGATGGTGAAAACATACAAAAAAATGCAGCACCATGGCATGTGTTTTTATGCACTTTAAACCTGCAGCCAAAAACCCAATATTTGGGCCTGTCTAAATTGTCAGGTCCAAACTCCATACAAACTCTACACCCTCATTTTGACATTGAGCACAACGCAGTTGTCGGTCTATTGTCAAATATAATATGTCATGACAGCTGTAAATACCTCAAACAGAAACATGTACATTTTTTTCTGTTAAAGAAATGACGCAAAAACACATCTTTTGTCAATTAGCCAAACTCACGTGTCTTCCCTTCTTAAGAACAATCCATGAAAAATCTGTTGGCAAAAACAGAAAAATACACAACACAAAAACATTGTACCATACACAAAAAATAACTGTTTATTACTTAACTGTTAATGAGCAAATCTGTATTGAACGTAGGCCTATAACCTATAACCTTCAAAATTGTGTGAAAAAGGCTGCATGTTATTTTTATCTAACACTGGATGCATCATTTCGTTTTCTGTAAAATAAACGCAGCTAGCAAACATTATTTCCCTTAACCTGGAAACACAATGTAGCATTTAACATGATGTTTAAAGAAACCTCTTTTCATTTCCCCGTTTAAATCAAGGTCCTTCATGTTACCACGTGAAACCAGAAACCTCACTTTTAGCAGCCCGTGCAGAGAGGTCATTCTGCATTCCTTGGAAACAAAGGCCTAATTAAAAGGCTGTAAATGGCAACACATGAGGGGCCTTCTCCATAATTTATGGGGAAACACTTAAAAGAGAACATCTCAGCGAGCGCGCTGAGCCAGCTGTTGCAGATTCTCCCAGCCCCCAGCTTCTGCCACAGTGGAGCTGACAAAGCCAGTAGGCTGGATCTAATCAACAATAATTCAAGCTATTTTAAAAAAAAAAATTCTCTTTTTAGGCGCTAAAATTATCACTATTCCCATATTATTAAACTACATTCACTGTCAATTTGTCTCAAAAGCTGAAGACACACAGACCAGTTTTTTTTAGAGTGATTTACTTGTTGCAATCCTATGGCACACACTTCATCAGTGTTAAATAAGCAAACTTTCCATAAGCCTACTTTGAATGTAGAACCTCCAATCCTTATATTAAAACAAGCCTGTGTACTGGCACATTAACCCACTGAATCACAAGAAAGCACAACCTTATATCAAAACCTAAATGCATGCATTTGCTTAAGGCTGAGACACTTTAAGGAAAGCAAAAATGCAGTTTAAACAGTGAATTTACTCAAAATCGACTTTCTGATTTTGGGCATTACAAAATGGATTTTTTACAATTTTCTTGCAGAATATGGATTACTAGAAAGTCTATTACATAATCCAAGAGTCAGGTATCTGAAAATAATAATTTATATGTTATAAAAATGAGCTTGCTTGCGCCTATGGCAAGCGAATTTATACACATGGATTCTTGTCATTTAAGTGATGCAACATAACGCAAATCACATTTTAATGCTAAGAGGTCATAGCATGAGTGTTACGCTTTATGAATATTAAAAAACGATTTTGGTAGCACTAATTTTTATGAATTATTTTTCCATAATTAATAATTTTTGTCTTCTAATAAAACCCAATTACTTCTGTTTGTGATTGTTTTACATATAAGAGCCCGCTACATCCCTTGCCTCTTATTGAGATGCATTAACTCACAAACCTGAGTGCATATGCCTAATTTAAAAAAAGCGTCAAATTCTGCGTCACTTTTGGGGCCTCTGTCATGTAAAAGGGCCGTCATGCAAAATTCCACCCGTGTTTAACTACAAAAAAATGCTGGCTGAAAAAACATTCCTATTCAAATATACTACAGCTAAAACGTTTTGCCTGTGAACATTTAATACAGTGCATGTAAGTGAAAACGCTGTAAATGTATTTATTTCTGCAAAAACATGCAATTTCGATTTTGGCTGGGGCCTTATTTAAATCCATTAAATGTGAACCACACACATTGAGCACATTCCAGACATAAACAGAAAGTGTTGAAAACATTTAGGACACACAATACAGCGCTCTCCAACCATTTCTTGTAAATCGCGTCGTCGCAATGTACAACAAAACTCACAAACAAAATAGACATGTAAACACACATTTTAACCACGCATTCAAACACACATTTAAACCCACAAATCAACACTCAGGACGAAAACAGGACAGTCCGGACTATACATAGCTGTAATTCATATTTACAAGAAACACTGCTCAACAGTGTAAAAACCAAAAATACACTCAATTCACTAGCTGCAGCTGGCAGAACACCAAAAATCGTTCTGCATATCCATTCATAAAATTATACAGAGTAAAGCATCCTTATTATGTATTATTACATATTTTAATTCCCTGCGCATACAAAATCACCAAGGAAGAAATATGTTTGTAAATCTAACCTATTTAGATAAACCGGTTAATTCAAACGTATACAAAGTTGGCCAATACAAAGCTTCAAATTCGCTAAGATCAGGCATCTTATAGCTCACTAATCCAGCATCAAACTTCAAGGGTTACGGGATTTACCAAGTCCCAGCAAAGAACAAATACCCTCGGTTTTTGGCGTCTGCAGGCGTAAAATAACACAACAAAGAATCAAGTACTAAGAACCACAAATGCAATGGAACCATGCAACAACAAAAACGCTAGCAAAGTGTCACCGACAAAAACACTAGCAAAGCGTCAACAACAAAAACACTCGCAAAGGTGCATACGACAAAAGCACCAGCAAAGTGTCAACTACTAAGGACTCTGGGAGCGACCCACTTAAATACTTATCACAGCTGTACCAAAGAAATAGATGTCCAAATTCTAACTGCCAATTTCTAACTGCACTAACAGTCTCTTTAAAAAAACTTGCGCCAAAAAGGGTTGCTCAGTCAGGAGTGACATCTTTTGGAGAGTTTTAAGTCAGAAAAATCAAAAATATGCCAGGCCGCAAAGACAGAGAATCCCCCAGAACCTCCGTGCACAGAGTACCTCTTTTAGTGGATTTCTTTCTTGCCTTCCCCAGCAGAATTCTGTTCTCTGAAAAAAATCTCTCCTCCAGGTAGTCACTTCATGATGAGCCCCGAGTTGGTGCGCCAAACTGAAGAACCAAATATTTGCAATACTCCTTCTCAGGGGTCTTACCAATAAGTAGTCCATTCAAGAGTGGCAAAGAAATCAACACAGAATCTGAAATATGAAAAGACATCTTTATTATCATTAATTGTGAGGCTCCGTCGCCCAGCCACTCTTAAAGCAACTGGATGAGAGAGTCTGCTGCATGGCCTTCGCACAGGCCTTTTATACAGAATATTTCGCCTTAAGCACACATTCCTGCTTTGAAGTGCATTATGTTGGAAATTCCCAGGACGTGCATACAAAGCATCACTTTCAAGATAAGTCCAGGCTAAAAAAAGGATTGCACACATGCTTGGTTTCCTGTTCCATCAGGCCGGACAAACCCACCATAAAACCTTCAACCCAGATCGATGAACATGTTGTAAAGGAAAGGCAGCAACAGATGGGACGGAGATAGAAGCTGTGGGAATGGTGCCATAAAAGGTCGGACATGTCCTGCTCTTTGAACTTTATTGCGCCAGCTGCTGAACAAGGAACTGGCTTGGGAGGTTAGCCTCGAGCAACAGGGTCAGCTGTCGTCAGGTCATGCAGAAGTCAGCACAAACCCATGCTAAGGTTATGTCCTTTAAATGCTTGCTCTGCCATGGGGAAAGCCTACTGTAAGGGCAACGAAATAACATGGCTGCTATTTACAAGATGAAACCCAAGTGTTCAATGCAAAACCTTCAAATGCACAGTGAATCCATTGGTGTAACATGATGAAAATGCTCATGAATAACGCATTCATTATTTGCAGTTCACTGATACCAAATTCATAACAGAATCATGACATTTAAAACACAGGTTCAGAACCCCCAGAACCACAGGTCAGGTTGGCTAGGTCCCTTATGAAGCGACCACAGTAATTCACCATCCCGAGAAAGCTTCGGACTTCCGTGACAGTCGTGGGCGGAGGTGCATCCTTGATGTCCTTGACCTTGTCGGGGTCAGGATTGACGCCATCGGCCGAGAATATGTAGCCGAAGAATCCTAATTTGGTTTGAAGAAACTCGCATTTTTCTCGGTGCAGAGTGAGTCCAGCGCTACGGAGCCTACGGAACACCTGTGCCAAGCGTTGGTTGTGCTCGGGAATTGTCCTTGCGTGCACCATGATGTCGTCACTGACATTGATCACCCCCGGTATGCCAGTAATGAGCTCTTGGATAACATTCTGGAACACCTCGGCAGCACTGGATATCCCGAAGCTCAGCCTGGTGTACCTGCGCAGTCCGATGTGGGTGGAGAACGTCGTAATGTTCCGGGATTCTTTATCCAGCACGAGCTGATGGTACCCCGCCCGGAGATCCAGCTTGGAAAACCACCGGGCCCCGGCCATCTCTCCGATCAGGTCGTCGATCGTAGGGGTGATATGTCGTTCCCTTTTGATGGCCGCATTGGGGAGGCGCATGTCCACACATATCCGGACCGCTCCCGGCTGCTTTGGCTTCCTGGTAACCACAATGGGCGATACCCAGGGGGTGGGTCCGGACACCTTCTCAATGATGCCCGCGGCTTCCAGCTTCTGTAGTTCTTCCTCAACCAGTGGCCTTAAATGAAACGCAACCCGCCGGTGTCGCAGGGCTACCGGTTGAACAGTGGGGTCCACATGCAGGTGAATTTCCCGACCCCTGAAGCGGCCAATCCCTTCGAACAAGTCCGAAAAGTCTGCAATCAGTTGCTGCACCGATTCCTCGTGCACCCCAAATGCAAAAGAGACCACTCCCAAGTCTTCTGCCGTCCGACAACTCAGGAGCATGCCTTGACCTTCCTCCGACACGAAGATGTTGGCACGCGTTGTCTTGTCTCCGTGCCGGACTGCTGCTTTGAACTTTCCTCGAATGCGGAGGGGCACGTCCTGGCCGTAGGCAAAAACGGTGATCGGAGTGGAGCGGAGGCTGGGGGGATTAGCCATGCTTCCGTAGAGGGACGCACTCATGAGATTTATCGAGGCGCCCGTGTCCACAGTTGCCATGATGTCCTGATCAGCTACTTGTATCGCACATTGTGGTAGTGTCCTTGTGCGTCGGGTGGCCGTGCCGATCATGTGCACCTTGTGGACGGACCGCTCCTCCTCGTCGTCATCCATATCACTGTTGCTGGGTCCTCCTTCCGCGCCTTCGGGCTCCGCCACCGTGTGTACTGTCTGGCGGGGCTTGCTAAACTTCTTGGACCGGCACACCTTTTCAAAATGATTCATTTTTCCGCACCCGGAGCATATCTTGCCCCGTGCTGGACATTCTGGCGCCGGGTGTCTCGGGCCTCCACAGTACCCACATGATTGCGCCGAAGCTCCGCCCTGCGGAGTTGTTGTTCGCTTCACCCATTTGGGCTGTGGGCGGACTTGTAGTTTGTTCACCGGTTCCACTTTCATGTTGGCCTGTAGAGCTGCTTCCATGTGGGCTGCCCTGGCCTTGGACAGCTCCTTCGTGTGGCCCAGCGTGAGAATGTCTGGGAGGGGTTTCCCCGACTCCTCCAGAATTCTCTCGCGTAGTTTAGCGGAAGCGCAACCCTGAATAATCTGGCCTCTGATTTCCTCCGTGACATCCTGAAATCCACACGTTAGTGCCAGTTTCTTCAACCGAGAGTGATAGGCGTCCAGCGATTCATCTGGCAGTTGCCGCGCTTGTCTGAAAATGAACCGTTCATAGTCTTGGTTGGCCATGGGTTCAAAATGCGCATTGAGCGCGTTTATGAGCGTGTGGTGGGTTTTGGGAGTTGCTTCCGTAAGGGTGCGGGCGATGGAATGAATGTCCTTGCCACCAAGATGGAGGATCATGGCACGCTTCTGCTCCTTATGGACCTTGGTGGCCTCGAAGAATATGAAGAGCCTGTCCACCCATTCTTTCCACTTCGGTGCGAGAGTGGATGGCGCACCCTCCACCACAAACGGCTCAATGGGCGGAATGTTAGCCATCGCTCTAGACGCCCGGGAGGATGTCCGTGGGCAGCCGGGATGTGATCCAGCGGCAGCCGAAGCGCCCGTCCAGTTGTGTCTTGGTGCGGATTACACCCGTGCAGCCCAGTACCGAGGCGTGGAGGGTCCACGGGGGAAGCACCTCGCGCGACCAATCAGACTCCTGTGCGCCGCAGGAAAATGTGAGCCAGCGCCGCTCACCTGATGAGAGCCAGGGATCAGAGTATTTCCACCAGGCAGGCAGAGCGGGTGTGTGTGGTGGCAAGGCACGAGCACCGCGGACACGTGGTAGTGCCCGCAGCCGCCTCACCTCAAGAGGGACACACACACGCACCCCGAGCGGGGGATCGATCACCACCCTCGTCGCCAATTGTTGTGTCGGGTGATCTACACTCAAGGGGCATCTACCCCTGACTAGGCCTAACACGTGGCCCTAGAATAAACTCAGCCAGACACTGGGAATAAAGTTGCTTGTTCGGTTGGCGCGTCTCTCTCTGAACGCCCTCGCACGTGCTCGACCTTTTTTTATTATAGGGCGGTCACATGACCAACTTGTCCGTCCCTACGGACCTCGGGGCGGACCTTCAGGAACATAACACCAGGCAGGTAGCAGGTATCAGGCGAGGCTGGGTATGGATGTGGAGTCTCAAGTGGGAGGGCGAGACAATATCCAGATCCAGTCACTCACAAAAATGAAAGGAGCCGGAGGAGGCGAGCCCGAAAAATAAAGGGTATAGCAGCACGATGACGGGGCTGCGAAAGTTAAACACACGCCCATCCAGTGATGTCCGCTATGATCACTGATTGGTCTCAGTTCACAGCATCTATTGGTAGGCAGCCCGGCAAGGTCACAAGGCGATGTGAGTAGGTTCAAAGGCAAGGCAGTGCTATGTTAGTTTGCACATTCGCACGCAACACAAGATTGACAGCCCTGTGGTGAGGAGATGGGCGGGCAAGTAAATATTATGCCATCAAAGAAAGTAAATGCAGGGGTGTGGTGACCGGCAGTCTGAGAAATTTCTGGATTCAGCTGCAATTACATTGAAATGTTTGGTTGGTGCACTCTTAAAGAGTATCCAGCTTTTGAGGAGGGTGGATGGCGTCCACCCTGTTAAATTAGTGGTGGTACGCCATCCACCCGCATTTACCCCCGACTCATGCCCTGGCGATGGGAGGGTGTATTTGCATTTGAAACTGCAATGGGTGATGGAGGGGCCACAAAAATACCTACAGCAGCGCTTCCCACCCAACAGGACTGACAGACTTCAATTAACAGAAATAAAACATGAAAATGTCCATATTGCCAGTTTCTATTGTAAAAGGAATAGACACAAACTATCACAATAGTATATGACTGCTAGGACCTGTAAGCCACAGGAGGGCTGATGGAGTTAAACGCTCACCACTGAAATATGCAGCAACTCCTCCTCAGCATCCCTGTCCTGTCACTCGTTAAATTTAGTAAAGTTAAATTGGCCAGTAGTAATACTTATTTATAGAGCAGAGAAATGGCAGGAGTAAGGTGTAATACACAATCAACAAAAACATTCTATTATTAAAAACAGGATACACTGGAGTGCTTTGGCACAATTTAAAAAAAAGTGAATTGCAAGTGTGAGTCTGAGGCAATCTTCCAGTTTCTCTTCTGCACTCTTTGAAACGTTTCTTCTTTGAGTGTTCTTTCAATGCAAATAGTTAAAGCTGAAATGTACAGCACTAGAGTATCCTTGGGTTTGGTATGAGAATGAAACTTGGTCTGCATTGAGAATATGAACAGGGCCTCACAAATTAACAATGGGTGTATCATTTATGCATTTTAGATATCGTGGACATTGCCCAGAGATGTTGAAGCGCTTTTCAAAAGAACAATGCTTTCTTTCCTTCCGACAGAGCAGAAAACGGGGAGATGTCAGCAGATGTAACCTTATTTCAGCACATGGGGCACTCAGTGAATGAGCACGGTCCAAATTATTCAGCTACGCCCCTGTTGATGACAGGATGTTGGCATAGGCTTCACTCAAGCCATTGCTTGGCAACAGCGGCGCATGGATTCTTATTTTTTAAAAAGGAAACAAGATAGCGGGTGCTGCTTTGGAACACCTAATATGAAGGAATTTTAAATGGGCATTCCAAAGTAGTGCTAACAATCTTATATAATGATCTTCTCCAATATTAATATAGGTTAGAGAAAGTAGCATCAGGGCTAAAGCCTCCGGCATTGAAGCTGGAGAACAGGTTTCGAGTCTCGGCGAGGCTGAATATCCTGTGATTCTGGGCAAATCACTTCACACTTAGGGGCATATGTATCAAGGAAATTCGCATTCGCAAAGTCCGAAATTCTCCGAATTTCGGCCTTAGCGAATGCGAATAGGCAGAACGGGGCATGTATGAAGGTTGAAGCCATGAAAAATAGGGAATCGCAATAAGAGCGATTCTGCAGAATGCGAAAAGAGGCAATCTGCGATAAAATAGCGATATTGCCTTTTAGCGATTTTCCAGTTTGCGAAAATCGCTAAATGATAATCGCAAAAGTAGGGAATCGCATAAAAATCGCAGATTGGCTCATTTCGCAATTTTCAGATTCACAATGATATGTATGAACAATACGCAATTAGCGATTTTCGCTAATTCGTAAAATTCTGATTCGCAATTACCACCAAGTAGGAGCAGGTGGTAACCAGGTACAAACTATTTAAGCAGCAACAGAATTCAAAAAACTGTTTACCACAATGGCGGGGCTTTACATCATAGCAAGGAGGATGCGACTGAGAGCTGCTGCACAGAGGAGGCTGCTGCAGGAGAGGGTATTCCGTTCGCGCATCAGCATCTCCCAGCGCCTTGAGGAGGACCTCCACACCCATTACAGGCTTGATGAAGACAGCATTAATGATTTGATAGCAGAACTCAGACCCTACCTTGAACACCCCACCCGCAGGACAAATGCCATTCCCACTGAAATACAGGTCCTGTGTTCACTACACCTCTTGGCCTCTGGAAGTTTCCAGGGGGTGATAGCGTCAGCAGGAGGGGTGTCACAAAGCTCCCTATCGCGATTCTTCCATGCCTTCCTAGATGCCATGGTCCAGAGGATGCTTCATCATATTTACCACACCAGCACTCCTCAGGCAATTGCACAGACAAAGCAGGACTTCTATCAAATCGCGCATTTCCCACACGTGATAGGATGTATTGATGGCACACATGTTGCAATATCCCCACCCACACACAATGAATACCTCTTCAGAAATCGGAAATGCTACCACTCACTGAACATTCAGATGGTGTGTGATGCCAAACACATCCTTACTGACATTGTAGCAAAGTACCCTGGCAGCACCCCTGATGCTATCATCTTCAGACACAGTGGGATCTACCGTAGACTCGCAAGAGGGGAGTTTGGCGAGGGATACCTACTCGTGAAATGCCTTCACACATAGTGGTCATTTATAGAAACTACCATGTGCATGTCACATGCTAACATATTTTTGTCTAACCCACAGGTGACAGTGCTTATGCTGTTCGTGATTTCATCTTGACTCCCTACCTCAATCCCAACAATGCAAGTGAACGCAGATATAACAGGGCACACAGTGCTACCCGAGGCACCATTGAACGGACATTTGGTATACTGAAGAGCAGATTCCGGTGCCTCCATAAGAGTGGAGGTGCACTCCAATGCAGCCCCAATACGTGTTGTAAAATAGTGGTGGCTTGTGCCATGCTCCATAACATTGCAACAAGAAAAGGGACACCAGTGGAACTGAGTGACTCTGGATCCTCTGATGTAGAGGGGCATGGACCTGGACGTATGGTAGCTGGTAGAGCGGTAGCAGCAGCTGGGCGACAGAGGCGTGATGAGAACGCGCAACTATTTTTAGGTAAGAAAAAACAACACAATGCCAAGTAATGCAAGTGTGAAAATTAGCTTTAATTCCTTAATGGCAGGAAACGCATGAAGTGAAAATGAACAGTAGTGTCATTGAATACTTTAGCACATGTTAATGTCACAGTGCCCTCAAAACCAAAAAAGTATGATTCACCAGTCAAATGCTGCACAGCCTATTGGTCATTAGTAGGTGCAGCCCTACTGGTCCTGGCACTACGGCGTCTCTCAAGGGTTGGTGGTGGTGTGATGCTGCTCCTAACAGACTGGTTGTCTTCCTCACTGGGAGTCAGCACTCCCGGCCCAGTTGCGCGTATTTGGCGCAACTCATCTACCACAGTGGTCACCTGCAACAGTGCATTGGCAATGTCTTGCGCAGCGTGAGTGAATTGGCGCTGCATGTCAATGCTGCGCCTTGCCTTTATGCCAGACATAGCCGCCAAGCGATTGATGGCCCTGGTGTACCTTTCTTGTCGTTGCGTACTTGTGCACATTTGGTCACATACGGCCTGTACACCATCCTGCAGGTCCTTCCTGAGTGCTCGGAAGCCCTCCCTCATCTCCCTCTGTAATAGTTTTATATTTTTTGCCTGCAGGTGCTGCACCTGCAACATGTTCAGTTCCAGGCCTGCATACACTGAATCATCACCTCGCCTTTCAAATGGATTTGCTGCGCGTCGTCTGCCCCTGGCTGCACTACGTGGGACTTGCTGGTGTGTGGCATGTCCCTCTTGCTCTGGCTGTGTATCAGCATTGTTGTAATTTTCTCCAATTACTTCCGCCTCATCCTGGTATGGTGCCAGAGGCCTGACAATCTGTCTCCTCCCATGTCTGCGCCTGGTCACTGGGCTCTCATCCCCATCTGTGTTGGCATCTTGGCCGCCATCTCCCGACTGGTGACTCTCAGCCACTGTCCCACTTCCTGAGGGCTGTGTTGTAGATGGTGCTGTGAATAGAACAGCACACATTAATTTACTTCACTATTTTGCACTGTGTAAATAAATATTGCACTTATATTTCTGTTACATTGTGCTCTTGTTTCACTGTCAAGAACAGCAGATAATGTGATAGACTATTTTTGCTTCAAATTGGACACTTTCATTTATTTGTGACTACATCTCCCATAATGCATTGCTATGGCTGCCTGTGTGCCTGCTCTGGACTACATATCTTGTTTTGCGCACCTGGCTCACTGCTGGGGGGTGTGAGGGTTGTGAGGGCATTAATCTTACCTTCTCCTGCTGCTGGCTGGTCAGAGCTGTCCAAATCAGCCACTCCTCCCACACACTCTGGTTGCAGGGTCCCCTCAACCAGTTCCTCCAAGGGTGTAGATTCAGGTACAGTTGAGGTCCCAGTACCTGTCAGCCTGGACTGTTCCAGCCTTGCAGCAAGTTTCTCCTTCGAGCGCAGGCGCAGGTCATACCATCGCTTTCGGAGGTCCTCTATACTCCGGGGTGTCACACCCACAGCATTGACATGGTGCTGGATTTCCTCCCAGATCCTCCTTTTGCGGCTCTCTGGAACCTCCCTGGATTTTGCACCAAAAAGAAGTTCATGGTTTTAAACCATTTCGTGTATGAGGGCCTCCAATTCTGCCTCTGAAAACCTTTGTTTTCTTTTCCTGGTGTTCTCAGTCTCCTGCTGCTGTGAATCCTGCCTGGGCGTGGCTCCACTCTCAGCCATGTTTTACAAAGTGTACACTGCTCAGTTCTAAACACTCCTTCACTCTGCCTCAGATTCAGGATGTCAGGTGCAGCATGGGAAGTCACTCACTTCCTGGTTGTGATGTCATCATGCTGCACCTGAGTTCCTGATTGGATCATGTGCAAAAATCGCTAATTAGCGATTTTTTCGCCGCGATTTGCGATTTTTCACTAATATAGCGATTTTTCCCCCGCGATTTGCGATTTTTCGCTAATATAGCGATTTTCCGGTGCAATTTGATAAATTATGCGATTCCTACTGGTTAAGGAATCGCATTTGGGGTAATCGCAAATAAATAGCGATTTTTTAAGGAATCGCTAATTATTTGCATTTTTATTCATACATACCGATTTGCGATTCTGAAAGTGCGATTCAGTAAAAATCGCAATTTCAGAATAGCAATACGGGACTTTCATACATATGCCCCTTAATCACTACGCGAATGTGTCTGTCTCCCCCAAAAAATATGCTGTAGAAATGCATGCACTGTCCTGAGAGGCTGCCATATTAAAGTCAAGCTGTTCAAGCACAACGGAAATAATAATCAAACAGGTGTACAGTAGTTTCAATCTCCCTATCTGGCTGTTCTCCCCCCTCGTTTGTGCGCATGCATATCAGTAAACGCATGCGCAGGATGCCTTTTTTTGGTTTCGCCTAGCGAACAGCTGCGCAAGCAGCGTTTTGCGCAGGTGAAAACTTTTGTTTACCAGTATGGACAAAAGTCCCGCCTCTCTGTTCCATTGGCTAGCTCCATAAATGGAGGCTAGCCATTGGAAGAGAGAGGCGTCCGTCATTCTGCGAAGCGACTCGTGGGCGTTCCTGAAATTTTTTCTCATCCAGCCCCTTTTATCACGTCAGTGTGGTGGTGGGCGTGGTTTATTTTTTTGTTCGTCCAGGTTTCTTTTGCTCATTCTGCGGCCGACCGCCGCCGGAGGAAGTCCAGGTCCAGGTGAGTGCTGGCCGTTCCCGCCGCCCCCGCCTCCCGCTGTCCTTGCCTTTCCCACCCCCGCCTCCCGCTGTCCGTGCCTTTCCCGCCCCCGCCTCCCGCTGTCCGTGCCTTTCCTGCCCCCCTCCCGCTGTCTGTGCTTTTCCCGCCCCCCCTCCCGCTGTCCGTGCTTTTCCCGCCCCCCTCCCGCTGTCCGTGCTTTTCCCGCCCCCCCTCCCGCTGTCCATGCTTTTCCTGCCCCCCTCCCGCTGTCCGTGCCTGCCGCGTTCGTTATGCTTGTTGTAAATTCTCAACATCCACTTTCATTGCCCACAACCTACCCTCTTTTGAACCATACTGACGCAGTTTAGCAGAACCTGGCCTCCTCTCGTCCATCTGTTAAGTTCATCATCCGTTTATAAGAACCCACAGGGGCCCCAGGATTTATCTCACCCCCTCTTATCGATCAAAAAGAAACCGGAACGGATGCTTGGAATGATTCCATTGGGAACAAAAAAACGAATTCCAGTTTCAAACGGTTATCGGTAACCATTGCATTAAACACGGCTCGTCTGTGGTCGGAGACGCTGTACAAACCCAATTGCAATGCTCAAAAAGATCAGTGATAGTTTGGGCTGGCTGTTTGTCCAAGGTACATCCGGAGTTTAATGAGGACACGACAGGCGTCGTGGTCTGCTGTGCTTTGTTTGACACTCTGTGTCTGTCCAAGCGCTCACGATCCGCGGATTTACCCTGGCATACTCTTGAGGAGTGTGGCGACCCTATGCCTAAACTTCAGACACTTCTATTTTCGTTGTATTTTTTGTTGTTGTTGCAATTTTAAATAACGCAAGCTCCACCATAAGGGACTGGGGCGCTTTACATGCACTAGGTCACATGCGTTTTTTGGCTGGTAGGTTGAGATGAAGTGATTTGCCTGCCACTATCACAGGATGGTGAGCGGGTGCCGAGACTCAAACCTGGTTCTCCAGTTGTAAAAGTCTGGAGGTCTGGCCATTAGCCACACCCTCTCTCCTAATAGCGCTTCAAACTCAACTCCAAGCCTGCTAAGCGTCTATTTTCTTTCCTTGAGTGGGGGGGGGAAGCTGGTGCTTGATAGGTTATGTAGGACCCATCCTGTGATAGACGGCTGAGACTAGCAGAGGAACAGCTGACCTCAGCCTGGGTAAGGCTGGGTGGAGGGGTCTGTGTGACTAACCGGGTTTTTACTGTGCGTGACCTTTGACCCCTGCTTCTGGGCCTGAACTATGGAGTCACGATTCTGGAGCACCGGATGAAACCATCTGTCTGCACGGGGTGGGGTCAGATGACCTGGATAGACAGGGTGGGTCATGGGCAGAGCGGCTTTCTAGGGCCCGGTATAGTGCTGTTTGGCAAGGCGCTAGTTATTGGAGTAATGATAGCACCTGGGGCCCTGCTGGTAGTAGACTGTCACTTCCCGGCATTCGTTGCTGTGCTCCGTGGGGGCAGACTGAGAGGCTGCCCTGGACCCCCTCCCCTCGTCCAACCCACCCTTTAAGTGGCACTGCGATGTGGGCACTTTCTGTTGTCCTCTTTCTGGCCTCCGATTTTCTCACTTTTCCGGGACGGGGTATTGCCCTCCTGGTCAGTTTCCCCGGGGGAGACCCTGCCCTTGCTACTTCGTTAGCTCCTCGGGGCAAGGGTCAGAAGGGAGGAGTGTGCCCCCCCCCCGGCCCCCCAACCCGGGCTTTCATCTACCACTTCAGGGAATATTATGTAGTGCTCTCAACAACATGGCTGGAGACTCTTAACCCATAAGGAGTCGGCACCCCAAGGTGCAGTTGATGTAAATTCCTCACCTTTGGGGTTAAGGTCCCCTGGGATTGAGGGTGCTGAACAATAGACAGTAACACCCCCCCCCCCACAAAGACCCACCACACGTGGCCCCTCCTCCGGGCCACTTGCTGCTGCGGAATCCCCATTGGCCCTCATTTTCTCAGTATATGTACCATTTGATTACTATAAACGAACTATTGTGTGTTAGTTGTGTGAATACATGTTTCGTGTTGTCTTAGAAATGTTAGCAACCATTTTCAATATATCAAATGTATCTAAGTGCTCGTGAAATGTGTTATCGTTCTTCCTTTAATACAGTGCTTTGAAACAATACGTGTAAGGCATCGTCCATTTGCGAGAGATTAAGCTATTGGCATTCTAAATGACAATGCCATTCATTTATCTGTTTTCAAAACAAACACATAAATAAAAAAAAATTGTCATTTACAATGCCAATAGCTCTAACTTTTACAAAGGCGAAACCGTTGCATTGTAAATGCTTGTTCTAAATACAGGTATTTTCGATCTCCCATGTGTTCTGCCATTTTAGTGCGCATGCGATCATCTAGTTATAACACTGGCATGAAACTGACCAGGCGCATAGTTCCTATGAGAGAGGGGCTGCCTTGAGAGCTGTCTGATACGCATCCAAGCTCAATGCAGGCAAAAGATAAAAAAGAAAGTTCACCTTCAAAAGGGAATGGAAACATTCATTGGGCCTTGGGAAACTGAAAGGAGCAAAGACAGGAAGACAGGAAATAGCATGCTACAACTAATAGAAATGGAGGAAAAGGAAGTGACGAGCACATAAACCAATGAAAATCAAGGGGGCATGCAAGCGCCGTGCAGGTGAAACCTAAAAACACTTCATTGATAAATCTAGACCAGTAGTTCACTTTTTTTAATGAGCTAATTCATTATATATGTGTTTAGATTTGAATGCACCCACGTACAAACAGGCCAAACTGAGAGCACCAGTGGCTCCCATACAGCTCTCCTTTAATTGGCAAAAAAAATTATCCTTTGAATGAAAAAATATTTTCTTTAAAATTATCTCTATGCATACCAAAATTATCTCTATGCATACCAAAATTAAGGTCAAGTAATCTGACCGTTCCTCCTCCTCCTCCCCTCCCAATATTTTCTATGGGTTCATCTTGAGGCATTTTAGTGTAGAGGGTCTCGATATCAAGAGTGAACAGCCACTCTGTTGTATTTAGTATATTAGTGTCCACTACTGGACACCGTATCCATTGCGCTCACCTGTGTCCCTGCGAGGACACTGTACCAGCGGTGAGGTCACCAGCTGGTAACTGTCAGATTTGACAGTTACCAGCTGATTGCCAAACTGGCTGCAGTGTCGCTCCGACATATGTAGGAGCATGCGTGCTGGCTTTGAATAAAAGGAATTACTACGTTTTGATTTTGTGATTCATAACAATACTGGCGACGATGGCAGCACAGAACCCACAAGAGGAAAAATGTAAAAGAAGAAGTTTTTGAAGTGGTCATTTCAGCCATCTCGACTTTGTCAAAAAAAGAATTTGCTGCGATATAAGAAGAAACTAATCGGACACTGAAAAGAAGGCAATATAAAAAACGACTGGTATATCAGCAAAGGAAATTCAAAAACAGAAACTTATAGAAAGAAGACAACGAGGAAATGTGGGTACTGAAACATTCCATATAAACTGTGTGGAAGACAGAAAAGCGACTGGACTACATGTCGAAAGGATTCAACCATCCATGGGTTATATGCCGTTTATGCCTGTTGCCGAGTGAGGAGATTGCGAGACAGCTAGTGAACTGAACCTCATTCAAGGAGTAACCAACTCTGTCAGGCAGAGCGACAGGAAAAGTCTTGCTGTGTTGGAAGCGTGTTTAATGTGAAATACAGAGAATTAACGAAGAAATTTGTACCTGTATGTATGTATAAATGGTTTTGTAGCGCGCGCTGTTACTGGGGAGTATCCTGGCGCGAAGGGAGAAGCAAAGGCAGATGAGCAGGGATCAGTTTAGAAACTGCTACTGAAAAGGTGGGTTTTTAGATTCTTTTTAAATTGGGCTACTGTTTGACTGGAGCGCAGATGAAAGGGGAGAGCATTCCAGGCGCGGGCAGCAACGACAGCAATGGACTGTCCCCCTAGTGTGGTTCGCTTGAATCGGGAAGGGTCATTTTTAATAGAGAAGATGAGCGGAGAGCTCTTGTAGGGGCATACAGTGTGAATCTTTTCTTTAAGTAGGCTGGTCCTTGATCATGGATCGCTCTGAACGCAAGCACCAGGGTTTTAAAGAGGATACGTTGCGGAACTCGAAACCAATGGAGGGCAGATATATGGGACCGGACACTCTTCCATCTGGGGACGTTACAGAGAAGGTGAACAGCGGCATTTTGAATGACCAACAGACGTTTGGTCAGATAGGCTGGGATGCAGCTGAACAGGGAGTTCGCGTAGTCCAGTCTAGCTAGGATGAGTGCCCGGGCAACCGTCTCCCTTGCCTCTCTAGGAAGTAATGGGAAGAATTTCCTGAGCATTCTCAAGGTGGAGAGACAAGTTCCGGTCAGTTTTTTTATATGGTCCTCAAATTTTAGATCCTCTCCGAACCAAATCCCAAGATTTTTCGCAGGGCCACCCATTTCCTTAGGGCATGGGATGTTCGGGGGCCATAGCGCGTTTTTGAAACTTGGGGGGAAAGAACCAAAGAAGAGGACCTCAGACTTATCCTCATTGCATTTTAATTGGGCCAGCGTAAGCCATCGGAAAACTGAGGATAGGCAGAGATGAACCTTAGCTGTGTCTAGATGGTCGTCGGGCCAAGTAAAGAGAAGCTGCGTGTCATCCGCATATCCTATAATCTTAGCCCCATACTGTTCCGCAAGATACACCAGAGGGGTAATATAAATGTTGAACAGCAGGGGGCTAAGAGTGGAACCCTGTGGGACCCCCGTGAGGAGTGGTTTTGGTTCCGAGGCATGAGGCGGCATCCAGACCTGTTGCGTCCTTCCCGAAAGAAAAGAGGACACCCAGGCCAAGACATTGCCGCCAATGCCGATGGCCGATAACCTGGCGATGAGGAGAGCATGGGGGACGGTATCAAAGGCGGCAGAGAGATCAAATAGGATTAGGACTGCTCTGCCGCCTCCGTCCAGACACTCCCCGATCGACTCCGTCATCTCTACCAGGGCCGTTTCAGTGCTGTAGGCGGCCCTGAAACCCGATTGGGCAGGGTGCAGGGCATTGGATGACTCAACAAATTTATCTAGTTGTCGGAAGACTACTTTCCCACAGATTTTGGTTAAGGCAGGGAGAAGAGAAATAGGCCGGTAGTTACCGGGAACCGAGGCATCCAGGCCTAGTTTCTTCAAGAGCGGCAAAAGCTTAGCCTGTTTCCACTTGGCAGGAACCATTGCCGAGTAAAGAGAGAGGTTTACGATCTGGGTAGCCTCCCTACAGACAGTGCTAGCCACTCCCGACAGAACCCGAGCCGGACAAGGATCGATGGGAGACCTTGATTTAAGGCATTCCAGAAGGGGCAACACCTCACCCTCTGTTACCAGCTCAAAGTTAGTGAGCTGTAGGGTATCAGAGGGATCGGGCATACCGGGGATGTTAAATTCTGGATTGTCAGTCGATGATGTGGCAGTGAAGCCCTGCTGGATCTTGGCTATCTTGTCTGTGAAGAAATTTGACAGAACTTCACACCAATCCCCAGAGGATGGGAGAGTGGAGGATTCTGCAACAGGGGAAGCTTTTTACAATAGAGAAAATTTCTCTACTGTTGTTTTCAGCTTTAGCTATTCTGCCTGCGTAGTATAGTCCTTTGGCAGCTTTAATAGCGGCATAGTATTTCTTTTGGGCAGTGCGTAGGGCGGCCTTTGCGTCCAAGCTATAGCTGCGCCTCCAGACTCGCTCCAATTTTTTGCATCCCAGTTTTTGCTCCCTCAACTCAGGGGAGAACCAAGGTTGAGAGGGGCTGTGACGAAGTCTGGGTACGGTAGTATGTTTGGTGGACGCATTTATCGCCTGTCGCAGCCACCCATTGAAATCGTCAACCGCCCTATCCAACTCCGGTGAGAGGGACGGGTGATTATTTAACAGTTCTTGGTTAAACACGGCCAGGTTAATCTTCTGAGGGTAAATGATGGGGGGTGACAAAGCTGAACTGCCCACATTACCCACTTCCCATGAAAATCGGACCAGGTCGTGATCAGACCAGGTGACTTTTTCCGGGTCAGATATTTTAAGGGGGAAGTTGGAACACACTAGGTCTAGAAGGTGACCCCCTGAATGAGTTGGAGATGACACCCATTGCCTTAGCTGTGACAAATCCAAGACCTCCTCAAGTCTGCGCACTTCCAGAGCGTCAGCGTTATCGACGTGAATATTGAAGTCGCCGACCAAAAGGAATCTGGGACAGTTCAGGGCCCGAGGCACAATACAGTCCTCCAATGCCTCAAGGAAGTGCATGGCTGGGCCTGGGGGCCTATAGACCAGGGATCCTCCTAGCGTAAAGTGTGCATTAATGATAAAGGAAAAGTGAAGAACTTCGCCCTCCACCCCCACTGCTAGCTGTTCGGAGGAAAAGTGCCAATCATCTTTAAAAATTACTGCAATACCTCCTCCTCTACCAAGAGGTCGGTCCGCTCTGGCAATCTTGAAGCCTCTCGGAACGGCCAGTTCAATGGTCGGAGCACAGGAGTTATTAAGCCATGTCTCAGTGACGAAAAGTATCTCGAGCTGACCCTCCATTAGAACCTCGAAGATGTCAGCTGCATGTTTTACCATAGATCTAGCGTTAATAAGGCCAGCTCGGACAGTTTTCGTGTGATCCATGTCGGCGCCTAAGCGCGGGGGAAGCGTGAGCTGAGGAGAAAAGCCGCATTTCGGGCAAGCCGTCCCGACAAGCTCAGGCCCTCTTTGTTGACAGCTACTTTGCTCATCAGAAGGAGCAAAATTCAGGAGATCAGAGCGGGAGTAAACAATTCTATGTGGCCCATCTCGGTCATATGGAGGGGAGGCATTATGGCAGGCCCTGGGCCCGTCCGAGGCACGGACGGGCACAGACGGGCCCTCCTTTGGCGCTCCTTCGGTGCGCAGACGGCGCGCCCGCTACGCACTCTGGGACACATCGCTATTTGTAGCCCAGGCCCCTCCCCGAGCTGGACCGCTAACTCGAGTCCAGCCGGGGTCCGGGTCCGCCCAAGATGGCGCCCGACCTAGCCCTCCACGTCAATCGGCACAGGCAAGCTGCGGTGGAACGGGGCCCAGGGGGACCGGTAAGCAGCACACACAGCGGTACACCAAGGTGATTTTAAAAAATACAGACTACACGATTATTAAATCAATTGGAGTTTAAAAATAGAATTTTTAAAAAGGGTCGACTGAAAGTTGCTGCGTGAGGCGAGTAGCAGAAGAGATCACGGTAGGAAACGACGATCAGCTGATACGTCATCGCGTCAGTACGCGATAGACGCTAGCGGCCATTTTAAGTGTGTGTAGAGGTGAAGATTCATCAGTGCACTAGTCGTTAGAAACTGACAGGGAATTATCGGGAAAAAAAATAAAAACACGGAGGCTGCGCGCACGCGCGCTAATCATCTACTGGGCACCCACAATCAACACAGAAGCGAACCTAAGGAAATAAACGGTAAACCATTAGAAAGGAAATGAAATGTTGAATGTTTCAATGTTAAAGGTATAGTAGAACAATAGAATCGCAACAACAGAAGTTCAAATGAAGGAAACACATAGACTATTTAAAATTAAACACAGCCTAGTGGAGCATAATATCTGGGCATTTAGAAACATAGCTGTTTGCAGTTTAAGCATCCATCATGAGTGATTTGGCCACAGGTTGCATATGGAACCTTTCATCCCCCGAACCATTTTTGAGAGCAGGTAAGGAACCTGTATTAAAGTGGGAAGAGTGAAGGGAATATTTTCTCAACTACATTTCCACACTGGAGGAAGATGCTGAGTTAAAACCTGAGAAAAAATTCAAAATGCTGATGCACAGTTTAGGGGCAGGAGGAATAAAAGTTTATAATTCGATTAACAAAGCTATAATGGGAGAGAATGAAGGGGATGCTTTCACCAATGCTATTGACAATTTAAATGCCTATTACAAACCGACAGTGTGTGTTGGGGTAGACAGGTATACATTTTTTCATAGGAAACAAGGAAAGGAAGAATCTATAGACGATTACGTGTCTGCTCTCAAAAACCTAGCAATAAACTGTCGCTTTGGAGATCTTCACGACGAATTGATAAGAGACTAAATCGTGATGCAAGGTTGAAACGAAAGCATACAAGACAACCTGTGGGCGAAGGGCGAGTATCCACTGCAGAATGTGATAGATATAGTGAGGAAGACTGAGCTCACGGGTCGATGTGCAAAAGCTGTGTTAAAGGAAGAGAAAGAAAAGAAAGAAGCAGAGCATGTCAACAAAGTGTCTGACTAAAGGAGTTGGAAGGTCAGCAAGCAATATGTAAAGAAGAAAGACACCGCACAAACTTAAAGAAAGAGTGAGACGCGGGGTAGAGGATACTGTTATCAGTGCCTAAGCTCTAATCACATGGCATATGACTTCAAATGTCCTGCACGAGAGGTTAATTGCATGTTCTGCAGTCTAATTGGACATTTTAACAAGGCATGCAATAGAAAGAAACCACAACGTGTGAAAGCAGTAGAAGACGTGGAAGATGAGGATGAAGATGAGAATGACGATGATATCAATATGTACATCCTCAACATAGATGATGAACAAAAAAAGGACAATGGAACCAAGTATGGGGCAAAAACAAGGAAGCCGATATGTACTATGACAATTGGCGGAGTAGAAATAAACATTGTAGCAGATTCAGGTTCTCCCTATACCATAGTGAACAAAAAAGTCTGGGAAACCAAGTTCAAAGGGAAAATTGGAGAAAGACTTTACAAACCAGACATTGCTATAAAATCATTTAATTGTGAACCTATAGAAGTTTGCGGTTATAGAAGCTTAAAGTTTGTATACAAAGGTAGAGAAGCCGAATGCAAGCTCTATGTCTCTAAAGTGGGACCATCCGTACTGGGGTGGATGGACCAAGGAAGTGTAGGAATTAAGCTCGACCCAAACAGCAGTGAACCTGTACTGAGTCTGTCTGACACAGACAACTATGCAAGTCAAATACTAGAAAAGTATCCCAATGTGTTCAGTGGGAATGTGGGAGTACTATTGTATTGGTTTCAATACAATTGAAACCAATCACCACACCCACAGTGCACAAAGCAAGGAACATACCTTTTGCAGTAAAGGATGAAGTCAGAAATCAGCTGGACATGTTACTTGCAGATGGAATAATTGAGAAAGTGGAGGCGTCAGAGTGGGTCGCACCACTTGTCGTGGCCAAACGCTCCAATGGTAAGCTTAGACTCTGCATTGACCTTCGCGATTTAAACCAAAATATTGTGGTAGAACAGTACCCACTCCCCAAAATAAATGAAATGGTGTCAACCACCAAGGGTGTGAAATGGTTTTTTTTTTTTTTTTTTTTTTTTTGGAAGACCTTTATTGCACATTGTTAATATACACAGCGGTGTGCCCACAACCCACTGCTGGGGCCGGCCGCAATCAGAGTGTCACAGATATCATACAATCTTGAGATAATTCGCCAGAGGCACGAGTGCAGAAGTCCAGAATCCCTAGCTCAGATAGGCACTGCAGCAGAGACATATGCATTAAGTCCAACACTCCCAACGACTGCGGCCGTTGTGCCCCCATGTGATCTCGGTCTAATTTCAGTTTTATAAACAATAACAACCCTAAGAACCCCGAACCCCCCCTCCCCAACAGAACCTGATCAGCAAGAATAGTCTAAGTCCTTCAGCCAGAACGTGACAAGATAGGCAATACTGCAGACGGCCGACAGGGCCTCCAGAGAAGGATATCTTCACCGCTCTCCCGCAATTACCCTTAGGCTGTAATGAGGCACCGCAAGGCACACTGGCATGCCCATCTCAGCAGAACAAGACATACCCACTCGCACGGGCACTGTCTAGGTACTGTCGGAAGCAACCAGAGAGTATTCCACTCTGCACACAAGGTAGTCGGAGCAACACTCCACAGGGACCCCTCACACACCCGCATCCCCTCCAGCAGATAATGCTGTAACCACACTATCGTCACTATCGGACTCCGCCAAAGACAGCATGTACAGTGTGAACGGTGTCCATATGTCCCTCGGGCGGGACACCGCAGGCAATTCGTCATAATAGCAGTTCAGTTGGTCCCTGCAATAGGCCATGTCCTTCAGCCACAGTTGCACCTCAGGCGCTCTCCTCCCCCCCCAAACCATAGCGATTCTCCTCTTGGCCATCTGAAGCGCCAGCACCACAAATCGTCGCAACGGAGCAGCCACACCAGAAGCGATACCCAAAAGACACAGGCGTACATCCAGCCGCACCTCAATCGAGGTGATGATAGTCAACCGTTCAGTCACCTCTCTCCAGAAATCGTAGACTCGGGGGCACCCCCAGGCCAGATGAATAAAGTCGGCCTCCTCGGCCCCACACCGGACACATTGAGCAGTGGATCTAAGACCATATCTCACCAGTTGTGTAGGCGTATAGTACCATTGTTGCAGAAACTTATAATGTAGAAGGCGGAAGTTGCCATTTATCACATACCCCCCCGTCATCGCACAGCATTCATTCCACTCATCGTCACTCAGCGGTTCCGGGAGGTCCCTGTCCCACCGTGCTCTAGCCAGCGCCGCCCCCCCGCCCTCATCTTCTTGTGCAGCCTTATATAGCTTAGATAACAGTTTAGTCCTGTCCTTAATCGTATATAGCAGCTGCAAGGCACTTAGGGCCGGAGGCTCATCCGGATACGTAGGATATAAGTCACGCACGGCGGCCCGTAATCTAACATACATAAAGGTGGACATAGTGGCATTCGTCGAGTTGATCGTCATCTCCCGAGAGGAGATAAACGAGGCCCCAGGAAACAGGTCTCCCATGGTCTGCAGCCCAGCTTCCCGCAGTATCTGCAACCCTCCCGGTTCTCCCGTCACAGAAATATCTGAGTGATAGAGTAATGGCATAGCCGGGGCATATAGCGGCAGTCTATCAGCCCGTTTGCCTAAGCTGTGCCATGCAGTTGCCGTGATCCGCACCGTGTCAATCTCCCCCTTCTCAAAGACCGAATGTTCATTGGCGATCATAGCCCTTAAGGGGTATGGCAAAACCGCGCTCGCTTCCAGTGCCACGTGCGGAGTGTATGGCGGTGCGGTTATCCAGTAACTCGCGAAGTGTGCCTGCGCGCATAGATAATAAAGCCGCATGTCCGGCAGGGCAAACCCGCCCAGACCGTATGGCTTGACCAACACCTCCCAAGTCACTCGCGGTCTCTTGCCAGCCCAAGTGAGAGATATTAACAGGGATCTGAGCCTCGCAAAAAAGTGGGATGTCAACGCAATTGGGATGTTCGTGAAGAGATACAGAAATTTCGGAAGCACCACCATTTTTATTAGTGACACTCTGTCCGCCAGGGTAAGCGGCAAGTGGGTCCATTTCGCCACCTGATCCTCCAGCTTGGATATGGCAACACCGTAATTGGCCCGTATGACTTCCTGACAATCCCTATGTACCCAGATGGCCAGATATCTAACCGACTCCGTCGCCCACTCCAGCGGGAATTCTAAAGGGACCCGATGGGTAGCATCCGTGAGAGGTAGCACAATCGACTTGTCCCAGTTTATGGTTAGTCCGGAGTGCCTACCGAATTTGATGAATTCTCGAAGTATACGTTCCAGGTGGAGTGCCGGGTCCCTGACGTATAGGACCATGTCATCGGCATACATCGAGACAGCCAGTGATCGGAGAGGAAATTTCAATGCTGCGTCCGCATACCTTTGTCGCAAAATACAGGCCAGTGGTTCCATCATTATTGCAAAAAGCAGGGGCGAGAGAGGGCACCCCTGTCTAGTCCCCCTCTGTATCTGAAAGGAGGAAGAGACATACCCGTTAACCCTGACTCTTGCCGTGGGCGCATTATATAGCAGGGCGATCAGAGACGTGAAGAAGTAAGGGACCCCCATTCGGTGTAGTACGGCCATCATGTACCTCCACGCCACTGAATCAAAGGCTTTGGCGGCATCTAGCAGGACCGCCACCGCAGCCAGCTCCGGCTTAAGGAGATGCAGTACAGCGAATAATGTCCGTAGGTTGTGAGTGGTGGACCGAAGAGGGATAAATCCCGACTGATCAGGCAGTACCATGACCGGTAGTATCAGCCGCAGTCTCGTGGCCAACACCTTGGCTATTATTTTAACGTCAGTATTCATAAGTGAAAGCGGGCGGTAAGATTCGCATTTATTCAGAGGTTTTCCGGGTTTGGGGAGCGCCACTAACAGCGCTTCTCTCATGGTCGCCGGAAGCCGTCCACATTCAAAGGCCTCCTCCAGAACCATCGCCAACCGCGGAATAAGCAAGTCTGCAAAGGTCTTATAAAATTCAGCAGGCAAGCCATCCGTGCCAGCCGCCTTTCCATTGGGGAGTGCAGCGATAGCATCTCGGAACTCCGCTTCAGTGACATGATGCATTAGGAATTCCTGTTGACCCCTGGAGAGCCACACTAGCGCCACATCCTCCAAATACCGTGATATGTCTGCCTCTTCCGCTGTTTCCCTATGTTCATAGAGTTGTGCATAATGACTCGAGAAGCTGGCGAGTATGCCTTCCGTCGTGGTCACCACTTCCCCCTGATCCTCAATTTCCAAGACAGAACAGTGCTTTGCCCAAGGATCGCGAATTCTATCAGCGAGCCCCTTACCCGGCCTACCCCCTTCACCATAGTACCTTGCCGTAGCACGTTTGGACAGAAATTTCACCTCCTGGTCGGCTAATTCATTATATTCTGTAACCTTTGCCCTGACATCTGCTAATAGCGTGTTCTCCGCCCCCTCCTCCAGTTGGCGCTCCAGAGACAACAGCTCCCTCTCCAATCTGGACATAGAGTCTCTGATGGACGTGAGGACCCCGGACCGCAACCCAATACAAGCACCCCGCACTGAGACCTTAAAGGCCTCCCACACCGTGAGCATACTATCCACAGATCCCACATTTATCTCAAAAAATTCCTCAATCACCTGCCGCAGGCGTTCACTCAACACTTGATCCGTCAGTACTCCAGGTGAGAGTCGCCAAGTAAATGGAGCAGGAGTGTGCATAGGCATCCGCAGCTGCAATTTAACAGGGGCATGATCAGACAGCGTACGGGGCAGATGTTCCACAGTCATCACCCAACCACTCACATCTCGGGTCAATAGCCAAAAATCCAGTCTCGACCACGTATTATGCGCTGACGTGTAACAAGTCCCCTCCCGCCTGCCAGGATTTCGCAAGCGCCAAACATCCACCAAATGCAGGCCATGCATTCCCTCACACACTGCCTCCGTCGCCCTCCTATGTTCATGGGGCCGATCCTGCCGCCTGTCCATACCAGAGTCTAATGTAACATTCCAATCCCCCCCACAGATGATAGCCGAGGGTGGCAGTTCATACAGCTTGTTCCAGAGAGCAACGAAAAAATCAGGATTATCTATATTAGGACCGTAGACATTGAGAAGAGTGACCAGCGTGCCACACAGTTTACCCTGCACAACAATATATCTACCATCCTGGTCCACGTCCACATGCATCACCTCAAAAGGAACATTCTTTTTTATCAAGATCATTACCCCACGGGCATAGGAAGAGTACGCCGTAGCCCACCTCGCCCCCGCCCATTGTTTGCCCACCATTTCGGCCGCCGTGCCCTTCAGGTGCGTCTCCTGCAGAAACACTACTTGGGCTCCATGTCTGTTGAGAAAGGCAAGCATTTGTCGTGTTTTTTGCGGCTTATTCAACCCTCGCACATTCCACGTAACACAATTTAGTGTGCCCCCCCTATCCATATCGCCAAGTGTGTAAGCATCCCATCAGTGATTTCATCCCCAGCAGCCCCATCGTGACAGTCGCCCCCTCCCCCTCCTCCAGCCCGGTGTCAACATCAATATTGCAGGTAAGTTTCTCACATCCCCGGCCGTGACCCCACTCACCCCCCATGCAGTTCCCAGACTTCGTCTCTTTGATCAGGAAAAACCCCAACAACTCAACAGTTCTCAACTTCCCTTCCCCCAACCCTCCACCCACTTCAGCACCCCCAATTTGCCAAAGAATCCCCACATCCCCCCCCTTTGCAACCCCCAACAATGCAAACAACCACGCTTTGGGGATCTCCCTTATCTGGGGACGTAGCGGCGCCTCACCCCCGCCAGAACTGACGAGAGCTTAGACCATTGCCGTCATCAACAACCCCAACTTCCCCACCCACACCCCGGTCAGAGCTGCAAACCCTTTAATATTCGTGCATCAGTACATTGCACTGGGCGCCCATGAAGCTTCCCCGCCTAAAGTGGGGCTCGCAGAGCTCAGAGGTGCCACTACAGCCAACGAGGTTACTCATATTGTCCAACAGAACCGCAGTCTACCAAGCTGATCCCGTAAAAAGACCCCAGGGGGGCGAGCAGGCGATAGAAGCAGGAACAGCGGCAGCCTGAGCGTCGCCCCCCTCAGCTCCCAAAACAATAGTGTTAAGTGGATCAAATGCTGAAGTGCCCTTGTGGCTCCCGAGTGTCAAAGAGCACCATGCAGTAGAGGCGGCCCAGTGCAGTTTCCCGTCGTTCTCTCCGCCCTAGGGCTAGCAGTGCGACTCAAGTCAATCCTCTTCTCCCAGTCGTTCATCATCGCCCTCATGGCGCCCTGGCGGTTCCTTGGCACGTTTTTTCAGTCTCTTGGCATAGTCCATAGCCGCCTTGGGTGCAGAGAAGATTTTGTTATCCGAAGGAGGCCCAATCCGAAGGCGCGCAGGATACAGCATGGCATAAGCCACGTTCTCGGCCCTCAGCAACTGTTTCACCGCAGCGAATTCCTTCCGTGCAGTCTGTACCGCCATGGTGAAGTCCGGAAAGAACTCCAATTTATTGCCCTGATATTCAATGGAGCCCTTCTCCCTGGCTAGCCTCAAGATGGTGTCCCGGTCCCTGTAGTTCAGGATCCTAGCCACAATAGGACGCGGTGGCGCTCCCGGTGGTGGTTTCTTGGCCAGAGAGCGATGCGCACGCTCCACAATGAATAGGCGAGAGAGGTGGTCAGCGCCAAAAATGTCAACAATCATGCGTTCCATGTAGTCTTCCATGCGCCCCACGTTGGTGGACTCCGGCAGACCCGTAACGCGAACGTTGTTCCGCCTAGACCTCCCTTCCAATTCCTCATTCTTCGCTTGTATGACCGCCAGAACCCTTTCCATACTGAACACTTTGGACGAGACTGTGGCCAGACCGTCCTCCGTGGCCGAAACTCGCTGCTCCACCTCGCCCATCCGTTCGTTCTGACGGTCAAATTGCGTCGCCATTTGGTCAAGACGATGATTGACGGACTCCATAGTGCCCTCAATAGATTGTAGAGTCTTTTGCATTGCCACCAGCGTGGATTCTAGATTAGGCGTACCCCCAGCAGCCCCCCCCTGGTCAGAGTCCACTGGTGCCTGGGAGGAAGTTTGCGTAGCCTTTTTTGCTTCAAAGTTAAGTTTGGGTTGGCTTCTGTCGGTCCTGCCCATGCCTGCGATTGGGGTCAGCGCAGTTTTAGATTCAGTCCCTCCGGGCCAGCTGTTCCCACTCGTGTCGCTATCCGCCCCGGAGCGCGACCAGGCCCAGGCCCTCAGGTACTACCAGTGTAGGCCAAACAGTCCCTCGACACAGTGGGCAGAGTGGGCCGAAACAATGTCTACTCCTCAGCAGGAGTGTACAGTCTTATGCAGTTCCCAGGAGGGCCCTCCGACACTGCCGAGGTTAGAGCTGTATGCGCCGGGAGATCTCCATTCGCTGGTGCACAGACGCAAGCAACAGCGCAGATAGACTGCCCAAGATGGCGGGTGCTCCTTCTCTCCTCGGCCCCCAATGTAGTAGGCCCCCCAGGGGACCCGTGTGTCCTCAAGCGCTCCTCCAGGCAGCCCAGCGCAATCTCCAGCCGGTGCTCCCAACCGCACCTCAGCCGACTCTCCTTCAGCCCCCCCCGGCCCCAGCTCGCGCGGCGCGGGCCAACGCGGCCCAGTACCACCTCCGCAGCACCGAGCTAGCGTGATCCCTGCCCCACTCACCAGGACCAGTAGGGCCAAGTCCAGGCCTGTCAGCGCTCCGAGGCCGCTCCAAAGGATCCGCTGGCAGATCCACCTCCGCGCTGCTGCAGTCCTGACACGCCGTCTCCCAGGCTCCGCTCGCCGAAGCAGCGACGATGTCCAGCGCCCAGATCACCCCGAGGCCGCCGCTCCGCAGCCGCCGGGTTTGCCGACCTGCACGCCCAGCACGGGCCGCTCCGCTCCAGACGCCCTCGGCACAGCCTCAATCCTTCCGCAAATCGCCCCAGGGGGTCACCGCTGAAAGCGGAAAGGACGCAGCCGGGGTGGAAGGTGAAAGAGCTGGGGTAAAGCAGGATTTTTAAGCGGATTTGCAATGGCCGGGACGGAGCCTCACACAAGTGCGGCCATCTTGTCCGGCGCCCTCTAGCGCCCCAAGGGTGTGAAATGGTTCACCACAATCGACCTAAAGTCAGCATACCACCAGGTGCAATTACACCGTGAGAGCAAGTCACTAACCACTTTTGTGACACCTTTTGGGTGTTTCAGGTTCACACGTGTTCCTTTCGGATTAGCATATGCAGCAGCAATGTTCCAAAGACTAATGAATGACATATTAAAGGGTGTCACAGGAATATTGTTGTTCCAGGACAATATCCTGGTGATGGGGAAAACACGAGAGGAGCATGACGAACGGGTGGTGCAAGTGCTAGACATTTTGAACACCAAAGGATGAACAGCAGAGCATTCGAAATGCAAGTTTGCGTGCAAGTCCGTAAATTATCTGGGACATCAAATAACTGGTGATGGCATCAGTCCTAAAAATGAACTAATCCAAGCTATTAAGGAGTCACCCATACCAGCGAATAAGGATGACATGCGGTCATTTCTAGGATTGGTGGAATACTACGCAAAGTTCATCAGGAATTTTTCAACAAAAACCTACACTCTAAGACAACTATTGAAACTAAAAAACAAATTTGTTTGGTCGGAGGAGTGTGAACAAACTTTCCAAGACCTAAAGCGTGAAATGTGCAAAACACTACCTTTACAAGGATTTGATCCCACACTCCAGAACTATGTGAGAACTGACGCAAGTAACAAGGGGATTGGGGCCGTCTTAACATAAAAGGATGAAAGAGGGGCTGAATACACGATAGCCTTTGCATCACATTCCCTGACTCCAGCTGAAGAAACATTTTCAGTGATCGAACGTGAGGCGTTGGCATGCGTCTGGGCCTTCGAGCACTTCCTACAATATATCTGGGGTAGGAAAGTGAATCTTTGTACAAACAGTTAAGCAAGGTGCTCACTACAAAAGGGTTACATACAGCATCACCACGTCTAGCGAGGATTTTGATGCGTCAATTCGACTAAATATATGACATTAAGTATGTTCCAGGAGTTAAAAACATGGTTGCAGACTTTTTAAGCAGGATGCCACTGGAGTCAAAAGGCGATGATGAAACAAACTAAATGGATGATTAATGCATAGAGAACTTGTGGGAATGTTCAAGTGGAATAACTAAGAACGAATGGTTGGAAGAACAAAACAAAGACAAGAGTTTAGAAATAATAGTACGAATGATCAAAGAGGGTTGGACAAGCATGGGAAAATTGGACGAACAGAATAAACCCTTCTGGGAGGTGAAGGATGAATTATCATTGGAGGACGGATTACTTATGAGAAGTGGATGATATGTGCCCCCAGCAGTGATCAGAGAGAAAATCTTGGAAATATGCCATGAAGGTCATCTGGGCATCACTAAAAGAAAGAGCAGAGTAAAGAGCATGTATCGGTGGCCTGGCGTTAGCCTGGACGTTGAAAGGAAAGTGAGGGACTGCAAGTTATGTATGAACTCTGACAAGACACAAATAACTTACAAACCACCTCTACCCCCGATTCAAAGTCCATCCATGCCATGGGAAAGGATTGGCATTGACATAATGGGGCCAGTTCTTGACGACAATGAAACAAAAATACATTGTCGTGATTATCGATCACTACACAAAGTGGCCTGAAATACGAATCACCAAGAAAGCGGACTCACAGCACGTGGTCCAATTCCTAGAGGACACCTTCACACGCGAAGGACTACCCAAACGAGTGGTGAGCGACAATGGTGTCCAATTCACTTCGGAATAATTTAAGGAATACATGATGAAGCACAACATAGAGCACAAAACTACTTCAATCTACCACCCGGCAGGTAATGGAGCCGTGGAGAGATTTAATAGGGTCATCAAAGGTATCATTCAGATAGCCAACTCCAACAATCTAGACTGGAAGATAGAGATAATGAAAACTGTTTGAGCTTACAGGATAACGCCATGTGAAACTACAGGGCACAGCCCATTTGAACTCATGCGCGGGTGAACCCCACTCACGAAGGACAATGTAGGCTGGGTAAAAGCTGCTCGCAGAGTACATCTAAAATGGTGAACGAAAGGCTAACTCAAGCTCAAACCAAAAGCAAGAGTTTATACGACGACAAGCACGGATGTAAGGATGTGGTGGTCAAGGCTGGGGATGTCATAAAGGTGAAGATAAGCGGACACATCAGCAAAGGTCAGGACAGATACACCGAACCCCTTACGGTGCGAGAGGTTTATTGTAACTCAGCACGCATCAGTGACGGGAAGGTCTGGCACTTCTCGGCACTGTCTGCCCATAAACACCCAGTAGATGGAGCAGAAGATAAAACATTATTAGGATCTGCAGTAGGACAACCCGGAATGCAGGAGGGTGGTCCAACTAAGCAATATTTTTCGGATACTGAATCTGACTACGAGTTTCCAGCATCCACGAGGGTGAGCAGTAACAACGGGATATACGGAAACAACATCAACCATGTGACTGTTCGAACCAGACCGGTAGTTGCAAGGCGCAAACTACCTGCAATCCAGGCAAGTGCACCTTCACAACCCATTGACAGAAGCAGGGCTGGCAGACTGCTGGGAACCTCCTGCTAAACTTAAAGACTATGTTTGCGGTTAGGGGAGCCTGATGCTTCTCCCTGTTTCTAGTTTAGTTCCTTTCTCCATAGGGAGGAGGATGTGTTGTATTTAGTATACTAGTGTCCACTATTGGACACCGTATCCATTGCGCTCACCTGTGTCCTTGCGAGGACACCGTACCAGCGGTGAGGTCACCAGCTGGTAACTGTCAGATTTGACAGTTATCAGCTGATTGCCGAACTGGCTGCAGTGTCGCTCCGACATATGTAGGAGCATGCGTGCTGGCTTTGAATAAAAGGAATTACTACGTTTTGATTTTGTGATTCATAAGACACTCATTGTTGGAATCCTATTGTCGGCCCTCTTCTTTCTGTACCATATTTGTTGTATCTTTAATATATGATGCCTGTTCCGACACCAAAGTTCTTCAAAACAGATCTACGTATTTGCTCATCTGGTTTGTAAAGGAATTGTTACTGGAGTCTATAGGTCTCCGGGGGTGGTAAATCTTCTATAGTTTTATGCACATTAGGGAGTTCATGGACTGCTGGTATTCTCTTTTTCCTCTTTACAGTTAAGTTCATCCTACTTGGTCTTTCTAATTACATGAGCAACCCTATTTTGAAGTTCTTGCCACTCTCTCCTAGTGGATCTCCACTAGTGCTCTTATACATCTAGAAGTATTCTTATCCTCCTATTGTAGTCCTGTATGTCTAAAATAAATATACTACCACCTTTATCTGGTTTAATAGTAATACCCTCACATGATTCTATTTCCTAAAGTACTGTGCTTTGTTAAGCTGGCAGGTGTTTCACTCCCGTAAATTTCTTTATATTAAGGTCCTCTATCCCATTCTGGATTACCCTCTCAACCAGTTCAACCACCTTTCCAACCATCTGTTTTGAAGGTGTCTATGTTAATCAAAGTTTAAGGCCTGATTTATTTTTTCTTGAGGAATTAATTATTTGAATTTTGCCTCCAGGGCCGGACTGGGAACTGAAAGCAGCCCTGGCAAATTTTGCAAGACCAGCCCCCGTCCGGCGCGTAGCAGACCAGCCCCCGTCCGGCGCGTAGCATGACGAAGAGGGCAAGAATTCATTCACTCCAACCACCACAGTCCTACTAGGCCCCAGGCATGCCTGCCTGCAAAGGAGGACTAACACGGATAACACAGGGATGACCATTTAGGCCTTCAGGGTGCAGCATTAAGCATGAACTCAAGAGTATTGGAATTGGATTTAAATAGCACTTATTACCCCTACAAGGTGTTGAGAGGTTTTACAGAAAGGAGTCCGCCCGTCTGGAAAGCAGGGTTAGTGGTTAATGCAGTAGTTATTGAATAAGGTTCATTCTTAGGGAGCAACCAGGGACGTCAGACTTTCTCACAGCATAAGCAAAGTGAAGAACAAAAGAACATTCACTTTTTTTTTTTAATAGGGTGCATAAGGAGAGCAAAACACTTTTCGAACACGGAGTATACATTTCGAGCAGGCAGTAGCAATTGAGGGTACTCACACATTCCCTGAAACCCATGCTGCCCATCACAGCCCTGGCAACATTCTTGCAAGCATTCCTCACACTGAACAGGTATAACATGAGCAGCAGCAGAAGGTACACACACACACACACACATCCACTTACCATGACGATGTGCATACCATCAAGACACATATATGTTGAATTGAGAATAGTAATATGCACTTACCTAGGTTATGTTGGCGATATAGAGCTAGGGAACGTTCTTCCGTCTACATACTTGTAGGTCGCAATTAGTAACTCTATACTGTATTAGAACATCTATTATGTCTATCATCAGCAAGCAACCCCACACTGCAGACCAGAGCTAATATTAGCACAAGACACCCTGAGCTGCGCATTAGAACTACTGTGCATTGCGCTAGAATCAGCATCAAATATCCTGCAACGCTCGATAGAAATAGCAACAGCATAGGATACCTGCTCTCTGCATTACAACTAGTACCAGCATCAAATACTCTGCAATGTGCTTTAGAGCTGGTACCAGAAAGAGATACTCACTATGTATCAGAACTATTTTCAGGATCAAATGCCCCACACTGTGCATTAGAACTAGCAAGCATCAGTAATAGATACCCAATTAGCGGTGCTGGTTGTAGGGGCGGAAAGGCTGGGCTCCCCGTGGAGGGCAAGCTTTCTGACCGACGGCGACGACAAGACTATGTACCTGATAAGTTATAACCTCAGTCTCGGGCCGAGACAGGCCTGAGCTGAGCCGAGAGTTTATAACTTAATCAGGTACAAGTCAGCCACGTCCACTGCCACCAGGGCCTGGCCACGTAGCGCTGGAGGAGCAAGCAGCGCAGCTTCTTTACTTTCTCGGGGGGGCCGGGCAGAAATTAAAACTGACTGACTCACAAACCTCACTCAGGCGGCGGCCTGCTGTCCAGTGTCTGCTGACTGCTGTTGGTGGGGTCGGTCAGTGTCGGTCACGGACGGTGGCACAGGTCCTGTGGCAGACACAGGGGGGTCGGGCTAGGCCTAGGCGGCGCCTGGCCGGCGCTAGTATCCTCATATTTTAAATCAGTGTTTATTAAATGGTAAATGTACTTTAGCCCTTTACCAAAAGTATGCCACGTACAAGTACAAAACAGCGTACTAATTCGCAGTGGAGAAAAAAACGACTTAATTAAAGCATAGCAACGAATGAGCAGATGGGAAACATTCATTTATTGCACGGGAGTACCTTTGTTGAATCATTCAACAAAGGTACTCCCGTGCAATATATTTGGAGGTTCGAACATTCCCCAAATTATCCGGAGCGAGTGAACTGCTTTTAAAACCAAAAATCTTTCAAGCTTTCCAGGTCAATGCACAGCACGAGTAATTCATTCAGATCCCAGAATCCAAAAACAAACAAAAAACCCGGACAGAGCGAATGAAGGGACTGGGAAACAGGAAACATCCGAAAAAACATTAATATGAATTTTATGTTGACATTTCACTCCACTCTACAGTTTGTTTGCAGGGGTCCGCGATGTGCTGAGCGTGTAAATCGAAATGCACTGCAGTAATGGGCCATTAAACTCTGCTGCTGGCGCATTAAACAATTACTGATAAGCTATGCCCACCTCTGTCGCAGCAGCAGGCCTCTCCTCAGAAGAAGCTCGGAAGGCTGTGGTGCGTGAGGACGTAGTAGTAGTAGCCAGTCCACTGCCTGTAGCCAGCCACTAGAATAAAATTAATTTATGGGCCTGGCGGGACTCCGACTCCGTGCGCACCGACTGCAGACTGCTCCTCTCGTCAAGCCACAGTGCCGCACCCTAGAGAGACGCGCCGCGCGCAGACGCGGCAGAGGAGGGGGCAGGCATAATTCTGCGCGCTGCGCACAGGCACCTCCCCCCTCCTCCTCCATTTGTTTATGTACTGTTAGGTAACGGTTACGGACCCGGTTGCAACTTGCACACTGCACATACAATCAGGCTTGCAGCGCTTGCTGGGGGGGGGGGGGGTGTTCGTGCAGGCCTGCATGCATAGAGTCAGACATGATTGATGTGCGAGTGCGACTGCGAGTGCGTGCCCCTGCCCTGAACAAAGTGAGTGAGTGACGCACGCTGCCGGGGGCAAAATCGGCCCCCAGACACAAAACCAGCCCCCCTTTCGGAAACCGGCCCCCAAAACCCTCCAGCCGACCGGGGGATTGCCCGGTGCCCGGACTCACCAGTCCGGGCCTGTTTGCCTCTAGACTTTTAATTCAAGCAATGTTAATTTTTAACATGAAGTCCCATCGGAATAATTCCCTCCTTACAATGTTCAATCATGAAATCTGAATGTAACTCAGTGTGCTTAACTTTTTTCGTAGGATTAATCAATTTATTCCATTTCTCATTATTACTCGAAGTTAGTGATTGCATTCATATTTTTAGCATTTCCATTCATTATCTTAAACTGGTTCTCATTGAAGACAGATGTTTTAAGGGTGCCCATTCTGATTTATAGCACCCCTTCTGGTTTATAGCACTTTTGTCTACAACAGATCTATTCCACTCTCCAGCTAACATGCTACATGCTGAAAAAACACAAAAAGGGAAATGTTACCCTTATATGCCAAAAGGGACAGGGTTATGATAACATAAAACAAATATTTCCATCTTTTGCTCATTTTTTTATTAAATCATTCCTCAACAGGTAAAATAATCCTTCCGTAAGTACAGTTCTAACATCATCCCTTTCTGAAAAGAATGTATTTAAATGAGCATGCTTAATGATTTGATCTAATTATTTGTTATATATTTTTTGTTGTATTCTATATGTACATACTATTGTAAATAACTGGTCCACAAAGTACTGCTTAGCCAATAACGAGACTGAAGGGTTGACTGAATAACCGCCGCACTTGCTAAACCTTTCTTTGAAGGAAAAGAATCTTAATGTCAATTGATATGCAGTTGGGTGGTTGCCCTATTTGTCCCAGATCATTCCTAGTTTCTGGTGGATTTTCTCTGTCATGATTGTGTGACGTAGGGCTTGTGCGTTGAATTTGTCCCCACAGAGACATTGTTTTAGTTGGAGTACTACTCATTGTGTTTCCCTATTATTTAGTTCTGTAACGTGATAGCCAGCACACATTAAGACATATATATATATATATATATATATTACCTACTGGCGGTCGCCAGTAGGTATATATAGTTAGGATTTTTATCCTATGGGATTTCTGGAAATTCTATGTCGAATTACTTTGGTGTTTGTGGACGGAATTGGCTGAAATTTTCAGGAAAATGGCACATTTCGTTTCTGAGCAGCCCCTGAAAATTTGGGGGGGTTTCGTCAAGGGGGGCCGGGAAAAAAGGGGGGTCCCAAAACATGTTTTTCCCATTCATTTTTCCATAGGGCGGTTGGAATCACTTTTAGCTCGAACGGCTGCATGGATTTACACGAAACTTTGCAAAATTGTAGATATGGTTTGCCCGACGTGCCTTTGCTATGTCTTAATATATGTGCTCCAGTGGATTTTGAGAAATTAACATTTTAAAAAACAGATATATCTGTGACAGCGTCCTGGTTAGCGTCCCTGACGCGTAACGGAACTTCGCGAGGAGAAGCGGATTGGCTCCCCAGTGACTGTGAACATTCTAAACAGTCCGGAGCGGCCGCCATCTTGTGTCTCGGTAGGATCGAGACACAAGAGGTGGCAAAAACAAAGGGGGAAATGAGCATAAGGGGGCAGAGTACATCCTCCCTGATCCCCTAGGTTTGATGAGGGGGCTTTTTTACGGGGGGAGCGCTCGGTACGCGCACCGGGAAGCGGTCCGGGGAGCGTAATATAGGGAAAATAGAAAGAATGTTCAAATAATGTATGTATATTGTTCTTTTTTTTTTTTTATTTAAGTACCAACATGTAGGTACCAATGCAGAGTCTAAAAATAAAAATACACTGTTTCCTTTGTAGATATCTTGCATGTTGTTTCAGAAGTTATTGTGGTATATGGAATTCATAGCATAGTCTGTGAGGAAAGCAGAAAGAATATGAAGGCAGGAGATGATAAAGAGATGTTAAATACACATTAGAGATAAAATAGTGGGAGAAAGGAAGTAACTATGAGCAAACTTACTATGTTACACAAAAAAGTTGCACAGTATATTTAAAGTCTGACTTTACATTATAATCAATTTGGTACTAGTTTAAAAAATACATATAAAAATGAATAATGTCTCAAACAATTTTTGAATTATTAAATATAAATTTATTTCTCAGATTCGTTTTCAAAATTTAAAAGAACTTCTAATATTTGATTGTCAGAAATGTCCTCATTTTCAATCAGGAAATCTACTGATTCTACACATTGAAGAAGTTTAAAGTCCCGTGATTCATCCATGAATTCTGAGTCATTGGGTTCAATATCTGTATCTTTGTTGCTTTCCAGAACAATTTCGATGGTATTTTTTTGCTCTCCTTCCATTTTTGTGCTGTAATTTGAATTTAAAAAAAATATATCAGTAGAGATAGGGCACAGTTGGGTGTAAGTTCAGACAGGTAGTTTGGTTTTTTTAACAGTGATTTTATCTTTGGGCAGTGTATGGTATCAGAGTGGAAGTAAAAATATAAAAAAGTGTATGTGATGAAGCCTAAGTAAATTCATAATTATACAAGACAAGCCTAATTCCATCCATAACTATAACAGCGAAGTCTATCTCAATCTATAACTATTACAGAGGGATAGTATATAACTTTCAGAAAATGTTTTCCTAATTAACTTAAAATGCACAACATACTTCAGTTTTTAAAATAACATCTTACCTTTCAAAAAGAAGTTTAAGTTGTCAGTTGAAATGCACTTGAAATGTACTTCAGGAAGTGGTAGTCAAAATGGCTGTGTTTCTCTCTCTTTCTTTATATATATTCAGGTACATAACCAATCAAATGTCATGAAATAATAGAAGATAATGAAAGTAGCATTTTAATTGGTTGTCAATTCTAGCACTTCATAAGTGTTTTTGTTAGGTAATTTACCTCAGGATATTTAGTCAGGTCTACAGCATAATTTTCTCAATGGAATTCCATCAAATTTGGGTAAATGGTAGGGACTACTATGTAGTAGGGCCTATTCTATATTTGATGAAAGTGTCTCTAGTGATTTTTCTGTAAATTACTTTCCCACCTTTTTTTAGCGAGCGCTCACCGGTGCGCGCCCCGGTATGCGAACAAGTAGCGTAACTGGAGTCCTCCATTTTGTGTATCGGTAGAATTGAGACACAAGATGGAGGACAAACAATGTTCGGAATGGGTAGAAAGGTGCACGGTAGACACTTGCTCACCCTCTAGGTTTTCTGAGGGGGGCTTAGGACGCTGATATAGGCAAAAAAAAAAAAAATCACGTGGGATGCGCCCGGTACGCGCACCGGTAATCGAAACAGGGAGCGTACTTTGGTGAAAAAAAAAAAAGTTAGAAAAAGATAAACGTTTTGAATGATCAGAGGTAGGGAAGCAATGAAAAGAGCTATTGGGTTCTGTGGCTAATTAAGGTACTTACAAGTAGGTTCCAATGCACAGTTTTAAATTCAGGAGGAATATTCTCTTCCCCTCATCGGAGAAGTGCACACCATCTCCTCTGTAGATGTCTTGCATGTTGTAAAGCAAGTTATTGTTGTATATTAAACCCATTGTAAATTCTCTCATGTAAGCAGAAGCAGATTTATTCACATGTTTCCGTGCTTTCTCAAATTGTGGAAAAAATTGGTTGGACCACTTCCATTTCTGTAATTGGCATATATTGGAATATACCAAGGCATTTTGGGGAAAAAGTGTCATCAATTGATGAAAGGTGTCCTTTAAAAGCATTTCCAGACCAACCCCAGTCATAGTCCCAAAATCAATTCCACCACAGTGCACTAATTAACTCCATGGCTGCTAAGGCAATTCCCCTCCTGTGCTGGGAAATTGCTATTTTCATTGTTTTATGACGAGCTGGGCTCGTCATCAGTGTATGAGGAGGCTACACCATGACGAGCCCAGCTCGTCATGAGTGTGGAAGGGGTTAAGAGGTTAGGGTTTGGCACATGCATCAAAAAATTATATTACAAACATATAAAATATATTTTTCATTTAAAAGAATAATACATTTAACAGTTTTTAATATTTGCAATAAAAAAACATTGAAATTCACTGAAAAAAACATAGGTTATAGACCATATATAGTTAGGAATTAGCATTTACAAAACCTTGAAAATTCACTGAAAAAAACATAGGTTATAGACCATATATAGTTAGGGATTAGCATTTACAAAACCTTAATTTACTCACACAAAACCATTGAAATTCGCATATATAGTTAGTTGCACTAACTATATATCGCGCACCCGCAATCCACTGCTGATGATGTCACATATTACATCATTCATGACATGGTCAGTGACATCACTGATGCCATCACTGATGGCATCACTGATGACATCACTGATGACATCTCATTTGACATTACTTATCACATCACTGATGATATCATTCATGTGATAATACGATGAACCTCTTCAGATTCTAATATAACCTTAGATACAATCAGTGTAAACAGACACTCACAGACTGTCACTCATCCATGGAGTTACTCACACACCTAGTCAGACATGCAAAAAATCAATCGCACATCCATTTCCTCAACTATACAGTTATACACACCTTACTTATTCAAACATATACTAACACATATTTACTCTCTTATATGAGCATGGGCGAATTTTGCGAATCTCGCGTTTCCGAATTTTGCGGATTTGCGAACTCGCAATCCGCAAAATCCGCAAATTCTCGCGAATTTGCGGATTTTTTTTTTGTGTTCGCGCGGGTTTCTGCCAGTTCGCGAGGGTTTTTGTACAATTTCGCAAACGTGAACTTACCTGTCGGGTCGCAAGTTTTGCGAACTTGTTGTTTCTACGTGTCCAGCCTGTTTGGGACACTCTTCTTCATCACTGCCACCCTCTGTCACCACTGCCACTCTCTGACTACTCATGCCACCCTCTGGCCCACCCATGCCACCCTCTGTTTCATCACAGCACCCTCTGGTTGTCCAGTGTACATTATTGTGGCAAAGCAAAGCACACCTTCCCTGCCTCAAGTGACCTGAATTAATTTGGGGCTGATTAATGTGTCACAGAATATTTTTTTAGCTGGCACCTGCTTCCTTAGTGCTTCCTGATTAGTGATCTGTTGCACTTGCTAAGTGCTTTCATTGTTGCAAAATTAGTTACAACACCTGCCCTGCCCCAACTGACAATAATGAATTAGGGGCTGATTAATGTGTCACTGGATTTGAACTTCCAACCTGGCTCCTGCTTGTCTCCCTTAGCTGTAATTCAGGACCTTTGTGTAACTATTCTGAGGGTCAGATCAGGGTCACATAATAGTTGCAAGTAGGCAAATGAACTCTGGAGGGGCCCCTCAGGAAGCACTACAGGAAATGGCTACTAATGATGAGCTTGAACTTTTGAACCTGGTAAGTAGTTTCAGTTTTGCTAAGATCATATTTCTGCAATTTAGTGCTTATTCGCGGGGCGCGAAGTTGAACTGGGAAGCCGCGAACTCACGCGAACAGTGCGAGCAAGCCATAAAATCCGCTGCTCGCGGATTTGCGGATTTTGCGGGAAATTCGCGAATCTCGCGGATTGCGAATTTACCGAAAATCCGCGAGCGGAACGGATTTTCCGCCCATACTTACTCTTATACAATCCCTGATACAAGTTTACAATGATTCATACAGCCACTCACACATTCACTGGCTCTTATGCACAGTTATTTATATATGTCAACTCTCACATGTACTGTGTTTTACATTTGTACTTACTTTGACATGTAGCACTAAGATATCCATTCACTCACCAATACACTCATGCACACAGTCAACCGCCCATACAGCTGATTCCACATGCACTTTTGAACCCATACATCTAGTGAATCAACTGTTCACACATCTATGCACAGAGTCACACACCTCCCAGCCACCCATACACACACACTGTCTCCCATAAAAATACTTGGACAACCAATCAATAACCCATATAGTTACTCATATAGCTACTGATCAACACATGCAGCAGTTTACAGAACAACAGACATAATGATGCACAAAGTAAGACAGTTTAGTCACTAACCCATGCACTCAGTGAGACACATTTAATCACTCACTCATACAGTCAGTCATGCACCTACTAAATCCTTCATCCAGACACTTATACATCCACTCATTCTTCAATATGTAAGACCTATTTTAACTTTACAGACACATACAGTCACTGGATGTTGTCATCAGTGATGTCATCAGTGATGTCATTTGAGATGTCATCAGTGATGTCACTGACCATGTCATGAATGATGTAATATGTGACATCATCAGCAGTGGATTGCGGGTGCGTGATATATAGTTAGTGCAACTAACCATATATGCGAATTTCAATGGTTTTGTGTGAGTAAATTAAGGTTTTGTAAATGCTAATATATATGGTCTATAACCTATGTTTTTTTCAGTGAATATATATATATATATTATATCCCAATCCTGACGGCAGCGAACAGCCAGGCACTGACTCTGTGAACTGATGACAAAGAAGTTTTAATCTTTTAATGACATAGACGCGTTTCGGCGGCGTACTGCCTTGATCACTACATCTGGTACATTATCATTCACTGTGTTATATGCACCACTCACAGATGGTTCTCACAGTGGCCAGGCAATAGACATAAGAGTCTCCTATGACTATCAACACATGACAGTGCATTTTACTCTTAATGGAAACCAAATTGTAAACAGAAATAATCTGTATTATGGTTAATGTATCTCAACATTATCAGCACAACAATGCTTAAAAACAAAATGAATACATAAGCAGCATGTGTAATATAAAGCAATAGTGACATTGTCCCTGTCAACATATATAGACTTGGAAGACTTGGAAGAAATAGCTTAGTCTCTATCAACCTGTAAATTAAAGAAACGGGGTGGAGAGAGTAAGGCGGAGCGAGCGCGTAAACTACAGCTAGGTGTGTGCGCACCGCAGGCTTGCCCTTAGTCCTTAATCGGTGATTTAATTGGTGTGTGTGATTATGATCCATTGTTTATGGAAGGTTTGAGGCTAAGTAACCTTGAAGGCACAGCCGTCATGCCACAGTGGGCTTGGGTTGGTAAGGCTTGCTGCTTCCGTGTAGGATAGCATAATACGACAAACAGGTGACAGAACGCTACGTATAGAGAGCTGGACAGAATGTCACATGTTAAGGGCCCTATCGTGAGTAAAAAGGTGAAGAATAAAGATTAAATTAAAAGTGAATGTGACCTAACATTGCAGAGACTGGGTCTGGAGCGGGACAAGCAGCTTAGGCAAATTACAGATGCACACTCAAGGCCTCATCCGCATTCGTTCTATTCGGGATTTTGGAATTGAAGAGTGTGATGTAGCGTGATTCCAGCCTTCTGAGGGCAAACTGTCTGTTCCCTCCCCTGGGGCTTTATTGAACGCTGTCAACCACATAGAAGGTTAGATCCTGTGCCCTTACTATTATGGGATGTATTAATGTGCCTGGTAACAGGGTAGGTAGGGTTGTTATTAGTGATCGCCCTAAGGTGTTGTAGAATGTGGAGGTGTCCTGGGTTGATGGTGCTACCTGCGTACACTTTGCCGCATGTGCAGTACAGGACATAGACTGCAAAGTCTGATTTGACGGTAAATCTGCCTCTAATAACATACGGGGACTGTCGGAAGGGCATCTGGACCGCTCTGGTGTTGACACCATGTTTGCATGCCTTGCACTTCACGCATTTGTGGAAACCCTTAACTGCTTTAAGCCAGGTACAAACTTCGGCAATTTCCGGAGCATTACTGCATATTTCCTGGCGCATTGATTTGGCTCTCATGAATGTGATTTGCGGTATTTTTCTCCAACCTGGGTCTATAACTGGGTCATTGCTTACAGTGCATTATTCTACGCACATTAGCATGATATGCGTTGAATCCTGGGATTAGTCTGGGGGTGTCGATTTTTTTTTTTTTTTTTTTTTTTAGGGTTATTCGCATTTACAGTTTTATTGTCTTTCCTAAAGAGAAAATCCCTCCTTGGTATGTTTGCTGTTTTGGTTTTGGCTTTCATGAATGTGTCTGAGCTGTAACCTCTGCGCTCTAGTCTGTTGCTGAGATCACTAGTGGATTGTTCTCGGCCTTCTGTGGGGCTACAATTCCGTTTCATGCGCAGGCATTCTGCGTACTGTATGCTCTCTTTTAATGTGACTGGATGAAAACTGTGAGCATGGAGTATAGCATTTCCTGCTGTAGGCTTTCTAAAGGTTCTTGACTGTATTTTATCCTCTTACTTATAAACAAAAAGAGAGGTAGGGTTTAAGAGGCACTCCTATACCCCAATAATACAAAGGAATGACTACAGTTTATGGCAAAAAACACATAAGGGCTAGTGTCTTAAACCAAAAAGGTAAAGGCAAAACAAAGAAAAGGCGTGACAAAGGTGTACCGAAAATCCATAAAGGTTTTTAAGAAAACCCTCACTCACCCCTAGTGGGTGACATTCTTCATCATCGGGTACCACCAGGCAGGCCGAATGCCTACCCAGTGTGCTACAACACCTGCGATTGCAGTGGAGCTGGTTTTTCGTGAATAGTGGTGAATTAGTGATAAGTGTGGTCACAACAGAGCGTACTGTAGCCAAAAATTAATTTTAATAAACGCACAGCAAGCTCTCATTAAAATCATCAATTATGGACAAACATTTGGCCATTAGTTTGAGCCAACTGTGTCCAAATAGTGATCAACGGTCAATATGTTTCTGCTCAAGAAAGCTAAGTAGGCTGAGCTTTCCACAGGACCACAGAATAGTGTAAAACGAAGACCCCACTGAGCGGTGTACGCACGCTAAGACGTACCCAAACCTCAGTGGTAAAGGTGAAGTGAATGTAAAATGATTAAAAAACTCACAATTTTATACCGAACTTCCCTGGCATTTCCAGGTGTCCGAGCCTGTGGAGGAAGAAAAACGGTACACACAAGCAAACAAGACAACAGATGAATGAACATGCACCCATTGTCGTGCTCGACTTAACTAATTCCATTATCAGCCCATTTATTGATCTATCACGCTTCAAAACACCAAATGGTGAACAAATAAATTCCCCGCTCATATCAGCAGAATTTTTTTTTTGCCATAATATTTATTAACTATAAATACAGGCCCTAATGTGGAATCTTCATAGCCCCTTGTTAGATACCCATTTAATAAGTCACAACGCGTCTAAAAATAGTTTGTCGCGTCTGTGCCGTGGATATTATTGAGATATTTTTAGACGTTGTGTGCAGTCAAAGGACTCAAAGGATTAACGGCGAGTCCCCTAGATCATATAACAAACACCCGGGCGTGCTGGTATGGCCCGGAGAGATAGCAATAAAAACGGAGGAAAATTACGTGAATGCAAATCGCGCTTCACTCCATGGGACCAGTGGTAGGGGTTACTTCACGTTGGAGGTACTGCAAGAAAGGAAAAGAAGGGCGGTCAAGCAGTCACGACACTGAGACCAAATCACCTCGTCGTGCACACACCTAATCGCCTCCCACGTACTTCACTCCAAACGACTCCCCACCTGCGACCTAGTTTGCTCGCATCCACCACCCGAATGTTAGGGATTGTGGTTTTACTGACGGTTAATGAAACATTACGCTTCAATCGCGTGATGACATCAAGAGGACCCGCCCAGTTGGTAACGCAGGTCCAACCCACCGTTTTGCCGTATTATACTTTCAACGGCGTAACAATGCAAAGGATCTAATCCACATAACAATAGTCACCCGAGATAACATTACTTTGTTAGAAAATTCTTAAGGGATTAGGAGTCATTTTTTTAATTGGAAAAAGTATCTTCTTTCAACACATCACAGCGCGAGTCAGATGGATGACGTGAGCAAGATATCATGTGATTCATGAACCGGACAGAGATTTTTTAAAGGTGCAGGAGTCAAATATATAGCAAAACTTTATTAGTCATGTTCCTTTTCTCAATAAGCACAATAAAATTGCACCATACATGCTCCAAAGATGAACGAAAGGCACAGATTAGTGCATTTTACACATATGGTTCAGTGGTCACCAGATATTACAATGGAACACAGGAACCTAGCAATTTGAAAGGTATGTGTGAAGGCCAAATGTCAGATAGGAAAACTTGTAGGTCACAAGGACTAGTGTATTGTATAGTAACTGACAGGCAATTTTTAAATATGGAAGTCGAATAGAATTGACGCTAAATAATTCCAGGTGTAGGACTAAGTACCAATGGAAAAATTATAGTATACCATCTAGTTCATTTTTACATTATCCCTTAGTTGGTACCAACTGTGATAAAGAAATTAATGTAAATGTAGCTGATTTATCCACAAAATAAGGGGACGGATTAATGATGCAGCACTGAGCCCCAGGGTATACTATCGTTCAAACCCCTTTGGTGGGTTGAAAGGCGATAAACCCAACTCTGTTCTTTCTCGTATAATGACTCTTGGACCCTAGTGCCACCCGTAAGTTGTTCTATAACTGTCCACTTGACATCATTGGGTGTCTGATTAGCTTGTATGAAGTGAGCAGTAAGTTTGGTGGTGTTCTTTCGGCACCTAATGTTGCTCCGATGTTCACCAATCCGCAATTTCATGCGTCTCGTAGTCATACCTACGTATAGTAGGCCACATGGACAAGTGACCAGGTAGACTACATTTTCAGAGTTGCAATTTGTATGTTGATGCAACACCCACCGTTTACCTGGCTCTAGATCAAGGGTTTTTGTGGCGGATTTAAGGTGGCATATGCTGCACCCTCCACATGGATAGTGCCCTAAGACTGGGGGAAGCCCCCATGCATTCAGTACTGTTTCGTTGGTGGGTTCTGGTATATGGGCTGGGAGTGTGTGGACCAGAGAGTCTCTCAAGCTCCTGGCTCTCTTATAGGAGAAAAGAGGTTTCTCCCATTTATGATCATTAATTGTCAAGATCTGCCAGTGCTTGTTAATGGAACAACTCACTGTGTTTGACAAGGAGTTATAAGTCGTAACACATGTCAAAGGGATATTCTCCTCCATCCTCCAAGGATTATCTTCCAACAGAACCTTCCTCTGTTGGTTCCTGGCCCTCTTGCAACTTTTGTCAAGGATTTTATGTGGGTAGCCATGTCTCTTTAGTTTGTTTGTCAGGTCCTGTGACTGATCTTTAAAATCCTTTATCTCACTGCAGTTAGGCCTAAGGCGTAAGTATTGCCTGAAAGGTAAGTTCTCTATAAGCGGGCGCGGGTGGAAGCTAGTGAAATGTGAAAGATTATTCTTTGCTGTTGGTTTGTGGTAAGTTTTCATTTTTAGCCGATTGCCCACCCTAGTGATTGTCACGTCCAGGAAGACCATCTCATTCAAATCATAGTGATTTGTGAACTTGAGATGTATATCACAAGTGTTACTCCAGGGTAGAAAGTTCTGTAACTGTTGTTCTGACACACTCCAGATGACTAACACATCAATGTATCTTCGCCAGAAGAATACATTAGATGTGAATGGGTTAGACGCATGAAGTATGTGCTTGCTTTCAAAGTCGAAAACGTATATTCCTGCCATACTGGGGGCAAAAGTACTGCCCATCGATGTACCAGTGGCTTGGAGAAAAATCGTGTTTTGATATTGGAAGAAATTTCGCTTGAGGGCTAGTGTTGCACAGTCCACCACAAATTCCGGTCTTATAAATCCACTCAGAGTTGTTAAGTGTGTCCCTAATGGTGTAATCCTGAGGGCTGCATGTGTAGAGGCTTTCGATATCTAAGGATATCAAAAACAATGGGCCCTCTGGAATTTCGATATCATTGAGTAAAGATACAGTAGTATTTTATCCTCTACATTGATTTTGAGATCTAGAAAATGTATGCTCTTTAGGCTAGTGTTACATGTGAATGTGAGATTAAGAGAGTTGTTATTGATTTCTTCTGAGAAGATTTTGGCACTTTCTAATCACCTTTCCCACAGAATAAATATGTTGTCAATGTACCTGAAGTATAGGACCACATTTTCAGCCATTATGTCACCTTGAGTTTTCATGAGGACTTGCTCCTCCGACATGCCTATATGCATACTTGCATAGCTGGGGGCGAAGCAAGTACCCATGGTTTGTCAAATATAAACACTTTATTATCCAAACACATCTCTCTGCCATTTGCACTAGCATCATGGTATGTTGAAACAAATGCATCGGTCTTTTGCCTAGAAGGTAACTGAGGGCATTGACTCCAGCCTTGTGTCTGATGCTGATGTAAAGTGTGTTCACATCCAATGTCATCAATATACTGTCACTCATCCAAGCCACATCATAGATTTTGCTTATAAAGTCACCCGTGTCTTATATGTATGCTGGTAGATCACATACAATTGGCTGTAAGAAGTGATCTATAAATCTAGAAGTGTTCTCAAATAGTCCCCTTATTGCTGCGATGATTGGTCTTCCCTGGGGTTCCAATGGATTCTTGTGTATTTTGGGAAATAAATACAGCTGTGGTGTTACTGGGTAGTCTGTTTTTAGAAACTCAAATTCTTGTTTAGATAGCCATCCCATGCTTTTCCATTCATATAAGGCCTTGTGGAACTTCTTTTTAATTCCAACGATGCTGTTCGGACTTACTCAGCAGTAGCATTCTCTGTTCTGCAGTGGATTTAATGCTTCTTTGTTGTATTGTTCCAGTGGCCAAAGGACGACATTCCTGCCCTTGTCCGACCAGCGGCCCACTATGTCTTGTATTTGCTTGATTTTGTCAATGAGTTCATTGTATTTGGTCATCCTTTTGCGATTGGTACTGGAAAACTCTTTGCTGCTTTTGTAAGCTAAATCCTTCAGATCTTTTATTACGTTCTCAGCAAAAATGTCCAGCCCTTCTTTTGGCGTCATTGGAGTGAACATAGATTTGGGTTTAAACGGCGTTCGCACTGGGCTCAATATATCCAAGCCTGCTGATATAGCGAATTCATTTGTTGTATTCTGGTCTTATTTTTCTTCCATATTGGCTAAATTCTGTATAAGAGCCATGTCCCCCACAGTGTGTGTATTACCGGTGTCATCATTAGTACCAGTATCATTATAAAGTCTGGAAGTATGGAAAAAATGTTTTTGTAGTTTAAGCTTTCTTACTTATTGAAAAAGGTCCACTCTTGTCTGAGTATAAGTCAGTTATTTTTAGCACAGAACGTGAGGCCTAGCGAGAGAATTCTTTGTTCATCAATTGTTAGCTCCATATTGGTGAGGTTGATGACTGTCTTTGTAAAGTATGTATTAGTGTTAATCCTCATTTGTTACTTCTATATGGCCGTTTGTTCTGGTTTTGTGTATACTTTTTCCCAGCGTCTGTATTTTCTTCTCCTTTATGATTTCTGGGAGTATACTTGCTTTCTTATCAAGGATAATAAAATGAATATTAATGTTTCCTTCTTCAGAGGGCAGTTTGCGTTTTGTCTGTACCCAGTTCCCTAGGAGATTAAGTTGCCCTAATATTTAGTTCTGTAATGTGATAGCCATCACACATTAAGAAATATATATGTATATATATATATATATATATATATTCACTGAAAAAACCATAGGTTATAGACCATATATAGTTAGGAATTAGCATTTACAAAACCTTCAAAATTCACTGAAAAAAACCATAGGTTATAGACCATATATAGTTAGGAATTAGCATTTACAAAACCTTATTTTACTCACACAAAACCATTGAAATTTCATATATATTGTTATATACGTTATATAACCTTAGATACACTCAGTGTAAACAGACACTCACAGACTGTCGCTCATCCATGGAGTTACTCACACACCTAGTCAGTCATGCAAAGAATCAATCACACCTCCATTTCCTCAACTATACAGATATACACACCTTACTTATTCAAACATATTTTAACACATATTTACTCTCTTATACAATCACTGATACAAGTTTTCAATGATCCATGCAGCCACTCACACATTCACTAGCTCTTATATACAGTAATTTATTTATGTCAACTCTCCCATGTACTGTATTTTACATATGTACTTACTTTAACATGTAGCACTGAGAAACCAATCACTCACCAATACACTCATGCACACAGTCAACTACCCATAGAGCTGTTTCCACATGCAGTTTTGAACCCATACATCTAGTGAATCAACTGTTCACACATCTATGCACAGAGTCATACCCCTCCCAGCCACCCACACACACACTCAGTCTCCCATACAAATACTTGGGCAACCAATAAATAACCCATATACTTAATCATATAGCTACTGATCAACACATGCAGCAGTTTACAGAACAACAGATATAATGATGCAAAAATTAAGACAGTTTAGTCACTAACCCATGCACTCAGTGAGACACATTTAATCACTCTCATACAATCAGTCATGCACCTACTAAATCCTTCATCCAGACACTTAAACATCCACTCATTCTTCAATATGTAAGACATATTTTAACTTTACAGAAACATACAGTCACTGACCATGTCATGAATGATGTAATATGTGACATCAGCAGTGGATTGCGGGTGCGTGATATATAGTTAGTGCAACTAACCATATATGCGAATTTCAATGGTTTTGTGTGAGTAAATTAAGGTTTTGTAAATGCTAATCTCTAACTATATATGGTCTATAACCTATGGTTTTTTAATTGAATTTTCAAGGTTTTGTAAATGCTAATTCCTAACTATATATGGTCTAGAACCTATGGTTTTTCAGTGAATATATATATATATATATATATATATATATATATATATATATATATTTATTACCTACTGGCGGTCGCTAGTAGGTATATATAGTTAGAATTTTCAAAAATCCCATAGAGAAAAAATCCTATGTCTAATAACTTTGGCGTTTGTGGACGGAATTGGCTGAAATTTTCAGGAAAATGGAACATTTTGTTTCTGAGCAGCCCCTGAAAATTTGGGGGGGGTCGTCAAGGGGGGGCCGAGAAAAAAGGGGGGTCCCAAAACGCGTTTTTCCCATGTTAATTTCCATAGGGCGGTTGGCCTCACTTTTAGCCCGAACGGCTGAATGGATTTGCACGAAACTTGGCAAAATTGTAGGGACTGTTAGCCCGATGTGCCTTTGCTAGGTCTCAATATATGTGCTCCCGTGGATTTTGAGAAATTAACGTTCAAAAAAAGATATATATCTGTAACAGCGCTCCGGGCAGCGCTCCGGTTCGTGTACTTGACGCGTAACGGAACTTCGCGAAGCGAAGCTGATTGGCTCTCCGGTGACTGTCAACATTCTAAACAGTCCGGAGCGGCCACCATCTTGTCTCTCGGTAGGATCGAGAGACAAGAGGAGGCCAAAACAAAGGGGGAAATGACCATAAGGGGGCATAGTAGATCCTCCCTGACCCCCTAGGTTTGATGTGAAGGTTTTAAAAGGGCCCGCGGGGTAAAAAAAAAATTTTTTTTTGCGTGGGAAGCTCCCGGTTCGCGAACCGGGAAGCGGCCCGGGGAGCGTACTATGAGGAAAAAAGAATGATAGACTTTTCAAATATTGTATGTTAATTGATTGTTTGTTTTGTTGATTTTTTTTATTTACTATCTAACACACGCCACTCATCCACGCAACGCCACTCATCCACGCAACGCCACTCATCCATGCAACGCCACTCATCCATGCAACGCCACTCATCCATGCAACGCCACTCATCCATGCAACGCCACTCATCCACGCAACGCCACTCATCCACGCAACGCCACTCATCCACGCAACGCCACTCATCCATTTGCAAAACCAAAAGGTCAAACTCTTCTATTGCGAGACCTATTGCATTTTCAATGCTTCATTCTTTCACTTCCTTATCTATTTTGTTTTTCACAATTATATCCTCTTCCATCTTTTCTTCGGTAAATAAATCTATTAAACAGCATCTCTGGTTTAGTCCCTATAGCTGTCCCTATAGCCAGCAAGGTGTGTATAACTGTATAACTATAACTGTATAGTTGAGGAAATGGAGGTGCGATTGATTCTTTGCATGACTGTCTAAGTGTATGAGTAACTCCATGGATGAGTGACAATCTGTGAGTGTCTGTTTTGTGAGTGTATCTAAGGTTATATCAGAGTCTGTAGAGGTTCATCGTATTAACACATGAATGAAGTCAACTGTAATGTTGTCAGTGATGTCATTTGAGTTGTCATCAGTGATGTAATCAGTGATGTCACTGACCATGTCATGAATGATGTAATATGTGACATCATCAGCAGTGGATTGCGGGTGTGTGATATATAGTTAGTGCAACTAACTATATATGCGAATTTCAATGGTTTTGTGTGAGTAAAATAAGGTTTTGTAAAGGCTAATCCCTAACTATATATGGTCTATAACCTATAGTTTTTTAATTGAATTTTCAAGGTTTTGTAAATGCTAATTCCTAACTATATATGGTCTATAACCTATGGTTTTTTCAGTGAATTTCAATGGTTTTTTAATAGCAAATATCAAAAGCTGTAAAATGTATTCTTCTTTTAAAGGAAAAATATATTTTATATGTTTTTAATATAAGTTTTTTATGCATCTGCCAAACCCTGACCTCTTAATAGTGCACTTTGGTGGAAATGATTTGGGCTCTATGACTGGGGTTGGTCTGGAAATGCTTTTAAAGAACACCTTTCATCAATTGATGACACTTTTTCCCCAAACTGCCTTGGTATATTCCAATATATGCCAAAGACAGAAATGGAAGTGGTCCAACCAATTTTTTCCACAATTTGAGAAAGCACGGAAACATGTGAATAAATCTGTTTCTGGTTACATAAGAGACTATGGAATGGGTTTAATATACAACAATAACTTGCGTTACAACATTCAAGACATCTACAGAAGAGATGGTGTGCACTTCTCCGATGAAGTGAATAGAATATTCGTCCTTTATTTAACACTGTGCATTGGAACCTACTTGAAGGTACCTAAATTAGCCACAGAACCCAATAGCTCTTTTCAGAGCTACCCTACCTCTGATCATTCAAAACATTTATCTTTTTCTAACTTTTTTTTTTTTACAAAAGTACGCTCCCAGGTTCGCTTACTGGTGCGGTACCGGGTGCTCCCCTGTGAAATTTTCCAATTTTTATTTTTTTATTTTTGCATATATCAGCGTCCTAAACCCCCTTCAGAAAACCTAGAGGGTCACAAAGTGTCTACCGTGCCCCCTTCTATCCATTCCGAACATTGTTTGTCCTCCATCTTGTGTCTCAATTCTACCAATACACAAAATGGAGGACTCCCGTAACGCTGCCGGTTTGCGTACCGGGGAGCGCACCGGTAAGCGCTCGATAAAAAAAGGTGGGAAAGTAATTTACAGAAAAACCACTACAGACACTTTCATCAAATATAGAATAGGCCCTACTGATAGAGCGCGCAGGTCACCCGGCTCAGAGTTTACCAGATTTTCACGCACTCGGGCCCAAGACGTGATTGCAAATACAATTTTGCGAGTCGAGTGAGTTTACACGCCACTATCAGTATTCTATATGTGTTTCCTGTAACACTATTACCATGGCACCTGACTTACCACAGGCACTTTCTCTTCCTGATGAATCAGGAGCTGTTAGAAAATAGGTGACAAGATAATTCTAAACATTTAGTCTATTCATTTAAAATCACTTTGTAATTTTCCGAATGACCACAGACACCTGAGGCGTTTTAAAGTCTTTATGTAAGAATGTAAAATTTAAAGTGACAAAAGTATAAGGCAGATGCTGATCAGAACATCAATAAGCAGAATTACAAAAATGATGTAACTATGGCTAAGAGAAAACACCATTGAAGGCAAAAATGGGATGCTATAGGGTAAGGGCAACAGGGAACATGCTATTCAGTTTCAGGCTTAAACTAGGAAAGGTAACTTTAACACATTAGTCAGTGAAATTCTATAGCCTATAAGTGATTCAAACCCTAATCTTAGTCTATCTAACTTAGATCCTATTTAATCATCACACTTTAATTAAGCAAAAAAACAAGTTGCAATATGCCCTACAGGGAAGGGGAAACATGGAACATACTAACAAACCATTTGCATATGCATCACTAGAGAGAACAGAGAGAATATAATGGGCATAGAGGCTTTATTAAAGAGTAGGAAGAAAAGGATAGTAGACGGACACCCACAGGTATATTTACCTAGGACAGGAATGAGGACTAACCCTGGCCACGGGTCAGCTTCGGGAAAGGACGAGGGCAAGGACCCTCAAGGTTTAGGACATCGGTAGGTGAGCAGGTACAGCTCACGGAAAATCAGGACAGGATACCCCTCAGGATTTGGGTCAGGACTGGGCTCACCAAAGGGCACGACCAACACCTGCAGCTTCGGATGCAACGCCTGCGCTACCCCCTCACTGCACGGAATCCGCCAGTAACCCCGATTGGGTTCTCGAATCTCCCAGTAAAGTGCTCCGCCAGCACTTAAGACTATTTCCACCCCTTGGAGTTTGTGGAAAATTCAGACAGAGCGCTCCGCAGCTCTCTGTATCAATCACCTATAGAGTCGTGGGGTCGGTGACAGGTCAGCTATTCGGACAAGTCGGACAATTTTCCCTAACTAAACTAGGCTAGTTATACCCTTTTTGGGTCCCCAGACCACCCACAAATGTTGCAAGTGACAAGGTCCCAACTTACGATTGGTCAGGAGAGGTGGTTAGGTCAGAGTCACCACCTAAAATTCTAGGTTCCCATATTTAATATGCAAATGTCAGTACCCACCCCTTACATTCCTGTTCCCAGGCATACGTGTAGAAGAGGACAATGGAGTACACAGTGGAAAGAAACAATGTAACGTTTTTAGGTGAAATTCAACATCTTCTCCCGGGGTAGAGGTGATCTTCCCAGGAGCGTCTCAGCTTCGGTAGCCAGCTGGCTGAGTTCCACTGATGCAAGGCCTGGTCCTCATATCACGTGATCGGGTCCACATAGGCTTCCAAGATGGAGAAGCTCCCCAACTCCCAGGCCCCCAGATACGCGTACATGAAAAGTAAGCGATAACAAATTAATAACACAGAAAAATAGAATACACTGTACACCATGATAATCTACACTGCATCCCTTACTTCATAATAGCTATAGCGGTTATGGGTTAAGCGGAAATAGATAGAAATGCAAAGCAGCATGGGCAAGCAGAACGCGTGGTTACAGACAAGCGGCCATTTTTAGCTACAATGCGCATGAGCGAACTCTCCCTCCAAATCTGCGAGTGCGTCACATCACATGGGTATGACCGACGCATGCGCAGACTGAATTTCTGTGAAGCGGCCATTTTGTAGTATGCAAGCATGGTTAGGATTAATAGACACATAAGCAAGCATCTCTAGGACACCCGCGTGTACTGTAAAAGTGCAATATTAATGACAAACAGGGTTGGTTAATACTATTACAAGTTAATGAGGTTCATGAGAAAGAGCAAGTCGCGTTACGTGCGAATCCTTACTCCATCAATCCCCTCTTTGATGATATTTACTATCATCACTATTAATGGAAACAGATGCCAACTTCAATTTTCTCACATCTCACTCATTTCTATCTCAACAAATTTGTTGTTGAGCCTCTTTTCAGCATCCTTATTAGGATGGAAACCTTTGGCCTTTTTATAAATCTGGTTTCTTAACTCCTCTAATTCAAGTTTGTCAATATTTCTCTTGACTCCTCTTTTATTCACTGTATACTTCTTCCTACACTTTTGACATTTGCAGCAAATTATTATAATGAACACAATCGGACTTATTCCAGCTATTGGCATCAGTATTTTCCCTACAAGGCTGCGACCTATGTTAGTAAACCAACTACCTACAGAGGAGAGACCATCAGTCAGTCTCTTCCAGGCACTATCAACCTCCAGTGGTTTGAGTTCTTTTTCCAAATTAGTAATGTTTTGCACATATTTCTTAATTTCTACACTTTTATCAGGAATGTAAGTGCAACAATGTTGCGCTTTCAGCATCCTGCAGACTCCGCCCTCTTTTGCCAGTAAGGTATCAAGAGCAAGGCGATTCTGTAAAACCATTGATCTGATCGCAACCATTTCAGTATTGACCAGCAGGAATCCAGCAGCAGTGTCAGTTGACAACCGATCCACTACTGTAGACAATTTGCAGATACTGTGAGTATTCAAAACCACTCCCACTCCAGGTATCCGTGCACTAAATATATCACCTATAATTTCTCCTATACTTACATGTCTACTACGCACTAAACCATTAGTATTTTCATTGCTTCCAGCGGCGTTGTTCACATGGTATATTTTCGGGAAGACAATGCCAAAATAGCAGCTTCCATACCAGTGATCCTGTAATTTATTTACCCAAATTTGATGGAATTCCATTGAGAAAATGATGCTGTAAGCCTGACTAAATATCCTGAGGTAAATTACCTAACAAAAACACTTATGAAGTGTTAGAATTGACAACCAATTAAAATGCTACTTTCAATATCTTCTATTATTTCATGACATTTGATTGGTTATGTACCTGAATATATATAAAGAAAGAGAGAGAAACACAGCCATTTTGACTACTACTTCCTGAAGTACATATCAAGTGCATTTCAACTGAGAACTTAAACTTCTTTTTGAAAGGTAAGATGTTATTTTAAAAACTGAAGTATGTTCTGCACTTTAAGTCAATTAGGAAAACATTTTCTGATAGTTATATACTATCCCTCTGTAATAGTTATAGAATAAGATAGACTTCTCTGTTTTAGTTATGGATGGAGTTAGGCTTGTCTTGTATAATTAAGAATTTACTTAGGCTTTATCACATATTTTTCTTTATATTTCTACTTCTAGTCTGATACCATACACTGCCCAAAGATAACATCACTGTTTAAAAAACCAAACTACCTGTCTGTACTTAAACCCAACAGTGCCCTATCTGTACTGATATATCTTTTTTAAATTCAATTTACAGCACAAAAATGGAAGGAGAGCAAAAAAATACCATCGAAATTGTTCTGGAAAGCAACAAAGATACAGAAATTGAACCCAATGACTCTGAATTATTTGATGAATCACAGGACTTTGAACTTCTGCAATGTGTCCAATCAGCAGATTACCTGATTGAAAATGAGAACATTTCTGACAATCAATTATTAGAAGTTCTTTTAAATTTTGAAAACTAATCAGAGAAATAAATTTATATTTAATAATTAAAAAATAGTTTGAGACATTATTCATTTTTATATGTATTTTTTAAACTATTACCAAATTGATTATAATGTAAAATCAGACGTTAAATATACTGTGCAACTTTTTTGTGTTACATAGTAAGTTTGCTCATAGTTACTTCCTTTCTCCCACTATATTATCTCCAATGTGTATTTAACATCTCTTTATCATCTCCTGCCTCCATGGTGTTTCTGCTTTCCTGACAGACTACGCTATGAATTCCATATACCACAATAACTTCTGAAACAACATGCAAGATATCTACAAAGGAAACAGTGTATTTTTATTTTTAGACTCTGCATTGGTACCTACATGTTGGTACTTAAATAAAAACATTTTTTTTAAAAATACAACAAAAAGAACAATTAATACATATATTATTTGAACATTCTTTCATTCTATTTTACCTATATTACGCTCCCCGGACCGCTTCCCGGTGCGCGTACCGAGCGCTCCCCCCGCAAAAAAACGATAAATTATTTTATATAATAACAATTATTTTTTTTTCCCCGCGGGGCCCTTTTAAAGCCCCCCTCATCAAACCTAGGGGGTCAGGGAGGATGTACTCTGCCCCCTTATGCTCATTTCCTCCTTTGTTTTTGCCACATCTTGTGTCTCGATCCTACCGAGACACAAGATGGCGGCCGCTCCGGACTGTTTAGAATGTTCACAGTCACCGGGGAGCCAATCCGCTTCTCCTACCGAAGTTCCGTTACGAGTCAAGTACGTGAACCGGGCGCTAACGGGACGCTGTCACAGATGTATCTGTTTTTTAAAATGTTAATTTCTCAAAATCCACTGGAGCACATATTTTAAGACATAGCAAAGGCACGTCGGGCAAACCATATCTACAATTTTGCCAAGTTTTGTGTAAATCCATTCAGCCGTCAGTCTAAAAGTGATTCCAACCGCCCTATGGAAAAATGAATGACGAAACCCCCCCAAATTTTCAAAGCCTGCTCAGAAATAAAATGTGCTGTTTTCCTGAAAATTTCAGCCAATTCCGTCCACAAACGCCAAAGTTATTCGACATAGAATTTTCAAAAATCCCATAAGAAAAAAATCCTAACTATATATACCTACTGGCGACCGCCAGTAGGTAATATATATATATATATATATACACATGTCCCAAACTGTATATAATCCACAACAATGCACCTATTTTAGGTGATCTGCAGTCCGATTTTTGTTTTTGAACTGGCCGGTGAGGGCTCTGAGCACGGCAGTCTTTTAAATAATCACTGGTTTAAAATTTCTTTAGGTGGTTCAATTGCACTGTGAATAAATTTGAGCACTTGAATTTGTTTTTCACATATACAAAACAACCTTTTTTGTAATAGTCCTTAATATGTATGTAATATAAAGTTTATAATGTATACATTTTAAATAAGTATATAGGACTGTAGCTCAATCTCATAGTCTTACACTTAGGTGCTTTCCAATAAGATATTTTTCTTTTTTTCACAAAGTTTTGCCAAAGTTCTGTATCAATTTATCAATGGTATTGTGATTATATTCAACACTAAAACCCGTTTATAATGCTTTATGTAAATAATTTGCGAATGTTCTAGTTTTTAATTGTAAAATGTTTGAGAATTGAATATTGCATTGATGCATATCATTTCAACAACTCTACTAGTAACTTCACGCAAAATGCATTTATGCAGTTATGATATATTCAAATTTCAAAGTATTTGTACAACAATTTATACAAATTTTCAGCAACTTATAACAAAGTCCACCTCATGCATTATTTCACATGGGTTTAATTTTTGTTTATCGCCAACACATATATCATTGTACTAATACGTACTGTGACTTTAAATTGTTCAAATCAGGCTGGAGGCTTAACCTTGTGTTGCACGTGTGGTAGGTGTGGCCCAGAGGAGGGGTCAGAACTGCATTTATAAAAGTATTCCTTTAACAAGAATGTGGTGTGTGAACAAGAGTACGCTAGTACTCGAAACATTGCATTTTTGAAAGGCATTGAATAAACAACTTGCCCGGATAACGTGGGGTCTGCCTATTCTTTCGCCGCTCGTGTGTGGAGGTCTGAAGATTACGTTCATATATCTATGTATATTCCAACATAACCCAGTTGTTTGGAGAAATAAATCCACTGGTGCCGCGGCCACACTTTCATAAACGGTATTTATTTTGGCTTTCGGGCAAACCCGACACGTTTCGCAGTTACCTCACTGCTTTGTCAAGGGTGATTAGTTAAAGTGCAATTCACACATTTAAAGGTACAGGGTTCAAATTTCATAGACATGGTAAAAATACTTCCGTTTTTTCTTTTTCCAAGCAATTTGACAAACTTTACAAAGTCAAAACACTCTTAAAAATTAAACATAATAATTTTCTAAGTAGCCCTGAAATAAAATGAAAACCTTCAGTGTCCATGACAATTCCCTACCATCATGCCCAAGTGGGCTGGTCTTGTTACATCTGTTGATATCCAATTAAAGTCATAGTAAAAAATAATAATAACACCTTGGTGACACATTTCAAAATTATATCCATTGGGCACTCAAAAATAGTCTTTCTGTGATGTAGCTCTAGTGAGGATATAATCCCAGTCTCTTGGCAATCAGCTTTGGAAGTTTCGTCTTTTGTCTGCAATGGAACAAACGGAGAACTATCTTTAAAAACTTGTTCGAACCCTAAAGTGTCCAAAAGAATACAAAACTAGAACTTTAAAAATCTAAAAAGATATACAGTAAGAAGGAGGTAAGGATACAGAAATTACTTCATCTCAGGTGTATAGAAATTTCATTATCAAAATTCAAACCATAAGGAATCACGGTGTTATATTTTATGATTATCTTTGACTCAAGTTTCCTTAATTCTAGTGTGCGATTCCCTCCTCTCGCTCTCAAGGGTATTGTGTCAAGCACACAGAATTTAAGTAGGTTTTGGTTCTGGTTGTGTTTTTCAAAAAAGTGTCGAGCAACCGGGTTTTGCTTGTCATTTTTGGTAATTAACCCGCAGATGTTCTAAGATGCGTAATTTAGCTTTTTTAATGGTGCTACCTATATAAAATAGGTCACATGGGCACCTCAAGGCATAAACAGCAAACTGTGTCACAGGATAGGTGTTTCAATATTTTGAATGCAGGTAGATCTTTGTTCAATTTCACCGTTTTACAATTTTGACTATAACGACAGGCTTTGCATTTAGAGCATGTAAAGAATCCTTGTACTGGATTTATTTTCTTAGTTTCTCTAATCTCACTTGTCATTAATATATCTTTAAGTGATTTATTACGTCTGAATGTTATAGACGGCTGATCAGACAAATTTTCTTTCAAATCTTCACCAGTTCTAAGAACCTCCCAAAACGTTCTCAAACTCCTACGTACCCCCCATGCCTGGTTATGGTATGTAGTGATAAATCTCATTTTGTTGTCACTAGTCTGTTCTTTCTCTTTGTAAATGAGCAAATCCTCTCTTTTCACTAGGGCAACTTTATCAACTGCTGTTTGGTTAGTTGAAAAGCTGTATCCCCGATCCTTGAATCTAGTTATCATTAATTGCTGTTCTTTTTCAAAATCCCCTGATGAGCTGCAGTTGCGTTTGGCACGCAGCAATTCCCCGTAGGGATTACTGTTGATGAGATTTTTTGGATGACAGCTCTGGGCTAGCAATAAACTATTGCCAGCCGTCTTTTTTCTGTATAATTTACTACAAATTGTGTTATTGGCAATGCTGAGTTCTAAATCAAGGAATTCAATTTTCTTCTTGCTCATTTCACAGGTGAATTGTAAATTACATTCATTCTGATTCAACTTTTTTACAAATTCTTCTGCCTGTTTTTGGTCACCATCCCAGACACAGAATACATCGTCAATGTACCTTGCCCAGAGGACAACATGATCTTGATACTGATCGATCTTCCGGGCAACCTGCTCCTCCCACCAGCCGAGGTAAAGACCTGCAAAGCTGGGGGCGAAGCAGGTTCCCATTGCCGTCCCCTGGGTCTGTTTGTACAAAACTTTATTGAAAATGAAGAAGTTATTCTTCAGACATAGTGCAATCATTTCCAGTACCATGTCTGTATGTAACAGAAATGATAATGACCTTTCTCTTAGAAAGTATCTGCATGCGTCTACACCAGCTGCCTGAGGAATGCTGGTGTAGAGACTACACATATCCATACTCATAAGGAGATAGCTATCATTCCATTCAATTCCATTGATTTTTCTCAGAAAATCTCCCGTATCTTTTACATACGCCGGTAGACCCTGTACATAAGGTTGAAGAAAATGATCCACGTACTTCGATACATTCTCCAGTGCACTACCCCTTGAAGATACTATAGGTCTCCCTGGCGGTATAGTGGCATGTTTGTGGATCTTAGGCAAGAGATATAAAATCAGGATGTTTGGATCTTTACATTGCAAAAACAAATATTCATTTTGTTCTAAAATACCGTCGTCTCTCCACCCCATCAATCTTTTAGACACCTCATCAATAGTAATGTCATATTCTCTTCTAGTCACCACACTATATTTAGTGCAATCTGATAGTTGTTTTAAACCTTCATCCAAATACATTTGTAAAGGCCAGACAACTACGTTACCCCCTTTGTCCGCCTTTTTAATTACTATGTCTCTGCGATCTTCCAATGATTTAATTGCCTCTCTCTGATTTTTAGACACATTTTGTTTGCTCTTACAACCCTTCTTCTCAATGTTCCTGAGGTCACCAATCATCCCTCTCTCAAAACAGTTGATCGCATCATTGTTAATTTGGAGGATAAAAATGGATTTAGGTTTGAAATTGGTTCCACCATTCATTCCGATGTCAATGTCTGTGTTCATAAGATTCAAAAAGGGATCATCAATGAATTCTTCTGCATTACCCAATTCATGAATCACATGTAATGTTTCTATGTCCAATACATTAGGATTCGTTGGAGTTTCATTGGAGTTATTTACTTGCCTATTTTTCTGATTAGCAAACCATTTTTTTAACTTCAACTTTCTAGTAAAATTAAAAAGGTCAATTCTAGTTTCTGTGTAATTAAATTTGGAGGATGGGCAGAATGACAGTCCTTTCGCTAGCACATCAAGTTCATCATCAGTCAATAAATAGAGAGGTTTACCACAGTTTGATTATTCATTTATTTGCCCCTTCTCTTCCCCTGGTCACCATTCCCACTGGGGTTCCTCCTGTGCTGTTTGTGGCGTAATTCCTCCCTCTTCCTCCTCTGCCTCCTCGACCACGTCCTCTTATTGGGATTTCGCTGTTGACTTGAAGATTTTGGGCTCTTCCCTTTGTCATTAGCGTAACTTCTTTTAAAAAACGTTCTTTTACCCCCTCTGACGTGGACGGCTCATTGGAGGCTGGATCTATTGCAGTGCTCCCTGCTGTCGAATTCCTACTTCCTTCCAATGCAGGTACTTCTTCTATGCTCGGAGGAGATGGTCTCATTTGTTTGCTTTGCTCATGGGTATTTTTTCTCAAAAGATCAAACTTTTTACTGAATGTTAGGATCTGTCCATTTTTATAATCAGCCTCATCTCTTTCAAATTTTGATAATTTCTTTAGTTTAATTTCTTCCTCAATTTTCAACAGTTTTTTAGTGATTTTGCTCATTTCCACATCAAATTCATCCGCGGTATATAAACCTTTTAACTTTTCCATTAGTCCCTCGATTTATTCATTTAATTTTATGCATTCTTTTCCCGCATATTTTATAAGCAGTTTTAACATGTTCTTGGAGCATTCCTCATTGTTCTGCATCCACTCCTCAATTAAATCTGGGTCTGGATTCTGAAAGGTGGGGATCGTGTATATACGTAGTCCTCGTGGTACTCGTCCGACATCCACATATTGTTGGAGGGCCATCGCTTCCCAACCCTTAGATTGCTCTCTCTTTAATGCTTTCCACAACGCATCCCATAATTTGCTTTTATCGTCAGTTACACCGGTAGCATTGCTTACTGCTACACCGGTAGTGTCTGTATCCATAGATCTCGTGAACAGCTTAGTTGCTGCCTCCCTCCGCTTGCTGTTTCTCTCAGAAGCCATTTTAACAGCGCTTTAACCGTATACGCATACGTTTTGTTTACCGTTTCCTTAGCGGCGTGTTGAAATTTCTCTTTCCACCGCCAATATTCCGTTTCCTTGTATTGTTTCTTGAAGTGTCTGCCAGGAAGGTCGAATCACTGCCAGAACAAACAGCACTCCACAAATGCGATACTGACGAACCCTCCGGCTTGCCTTCTCTCACTCGTAGAGTCCGATGTATGTAGCGTTTCACCTTACGTTACTCCTCCATTGCAGCACACAGGGCGGGCTCGGATTTAGTATTTCAAATCACGACGTAGTTTTGGCAAAACAAAGCCACAATCACGGCGGGCAACACGGCAGGGAACGCCACTCCCAAAATATTCCAACATAACCCAGTTGTTAAGAGAAATAAATCCACTGGTGCCGCGGCCACACTTTCATAAACGGTATTTATTTAGGCTTTCGGGCAAACCCGACGCGTTTCGCAGTTGCCTCACTGCTTTGTCAATCCATTTTAACAGCGCTTTAACCTTATACGCATACGTTTTGTTTACCGTTTCCTTAGCGGCGTGTTAAAATTTCTCTTTCCACCGCCAATATTCCGTTTCCCTGTATTGTTTCTTGAAGTGTCTGCCAGGAAGGTCGAATCACTGCCAGAACAAACAGCACTCCACAAATGCGATACTGACGAACCCTCCAGCTTGCCTTCTCTCACTCGTAGAGTCCGATGTCCGTAGCGTTTCACATTACGTTACTCCTCCATTGCAGCACACAGGGCGGGCTCGGATTTAGTATTTCAAATCACGACGTAGTTTTGGCAAAACCAAGCCACAATCACGGCGGGCAACACGGCAGGGAACGCCACTCCCAAAATATTCCAACATAACCCAGTTGTTAAGAGAAATAAATCCACTGGTGCCGCGGCCACACTTTCATAAACGGTATTTATTTAGGCTTTCGGGCAAACCCGGCGCGTTTCGCAGTTGCCTCACTGCTTTGTCAAGGGTGATTAGTTAAAGTGCAATTCACACATTTAAAGGTGCAGGGTTCAAATTTCATAGACATGGTAAAAATACTTCCGTTTTTTCTTTTTCCATGCAATTTGACAAACTTTACAAAGTCAAAACACTCTTAGAAATTAAACATAATAATTTTCTAAGTAGCCCTGAAATAAAATGAAAACCTTCAGTGTCCATGACAATTCACTACCATCATGCCCAAGTGGGCTGGTCTTGTTACATCTGTTGATATCCAATTAAAGTCATAGTAAAAAATAATAATAACACCTTGGTGACACATTTCAAAATTATATCTATTGGGCACTCAAATGTAGTCTTTCTGTGATGTTATTTGAGTTATCGACCCTCCTCTCTTCTTCCAGCCCCGACCTGACTGCGCTACCCTCTTCTGGCCAGGTAGACGCCATCACCGATTGGCTACGAGCCGGGTGCGACACTGTCGCCCTTCTAAAACGCATCGCAACCAAATGCTCTAAAGATGCAAACCGTTGGTTCTCAGACGATCTAAAGAACCTATAACTCGTTCTCCGCCAAGCCGAACGACAATGGAGACGAAACTACTGCCCCATTGCTAAAACCAGGTATACTGAACTTCTCACTCAGTACAAGAAAGCCATATTAGACACAAAGACTATTTCTCCTCTAAAATCCAACTAGCGGAGAACCGGCCGAGAGAAATCTTTTCTATCATCCAAGACCTCGCCTTTTCCGACAGAGCTTCACTCAAACCATCACCCTCTCAATCACTATGCGACTCCCTTAATCACTTCTTCCTAGATAAAATCAGCAAAATTAAAATTAAAATTCCCCCCCCATCCCCGACCTTCACTGACCACCGACGTCCTCCAGCCTCCGCTAATCTGGACTCAATTCCCCCCCTATCGACCGACTCATTTCTCTCCATTCTTCCGTTGGTCAAGTCTGGCTCCCCGCTGGACCCCTGCCCTGCTTACATCTTAACGCAGATTTACACCTTCTGCCCCTCACCACCTTTAGCGCTCCTCAATAGCTCACTGGCTCAGGGCATCGTTACCCCAGCACTTAAATCGGCAGTGATCGTACCGATCCTCAAAAAACCTGGAGCGGACCCTTCCGACCCTGCTAACTTCCGTCCAATCTCCCTCTTGCCTTTCCTGGCAAAGGTATTGGAACGACACGTGGTCAAAACACTGAGTGACTTCGTGGAAAGTCATGGTGTCTTGGCCCCAAGACAGGCTGGCTTCCGCCCAGCCCACTCAACTGAGTCCGTCATAACATCAGTTCTGGATAACCTCTGACAAGGAATGGACATCAATCAACATCAGGCCCTGATCCTCTTAGATCTTTCAGCCGCATTCGACACCGTGGACCATACCATCTTACTTTCACGGGTCGAGGCGGCGGGAATCCGAGGAACAGCCCTACTATGGCGTCCTCCTTCTTGAGCGGTCGGACTCAGGCGGTTCGTCTGGGAGAGTTCTCTGCGGAATCTTTACCCATCCAGTGCGGTGTCCCCCAGGGTTCCTCACTATCCCCCCTTTTATTTAATCTCTACATCGCCCCCCTTATCTTTGCTTTACAGCAGCTAGAGGTCTCTGTGTACAACTATGCAGATGATCTCCAGCTCATCTTCCACCTTTCCTCTGCCCCAGAGTCCATGTCTAAGGTTCAGTCCATCATGACCTTTATCCAGGACTGGATGAACTTCAACCACCTGAAACTCAACCCCGATAAAACGGAGTTGGTGTTGACAGGTGGTTGCTCCAGTCCCTGGTCCCCCTCCTTCTGGCCCCCATCATTAGGTCCTCCACCCACTCCTGTATCCTCTGTCAAAACCCTTAGTTTCAAAATCAATAACCAACTTTCCTTACACTCCCAAGTCTCTGCTGTGGTGTCATCAGCCTTTCTTTCACTCAGGACTATCCGCAGAGTCTCACGATTTTTCGCCCCAGACGCGCTCAAACTAATTCTTCTGGCCATGGTGACATCTCGCCTAGATTATGGCAATGTCCTCTACCATGGCATGCCTGACTACCTCATGAGGCGCCTCCAGCTGGTTCAAAACCAGGCCGCTCGGCTGGTTTTTAACCTTTCTAAATCACACCATGTTACTCCTCTTCTCCTTTCCCTCCATTGGCTCCCTGTCCGGCAGCGCGTCTTATTCAAGCTCGGCTGCACTATCTTTAAAGCCAGGACAGGCTCCGCCCCTTCCTTCATCAACTCAGCTATTCAATCCTATACTCCGTCACGAGACCTCCGATCCTCCTCCCACCACCTTCTCGTGGTTCCCCGTTTCAAACGGAAGAAATGGAGTGGTTCCAAATTTGCTACCACGGGCCCAGCTTTTTGGAACTCTCTCCCATTGTCCCTCAGAACCTGCACTCAATACCCCCTCTTCCGCAGAGATCTCAAGACTTTCCTCTTTACCCAAGCCTTCCCATCCTGAATCTCTTCACCGTTCCCCTTTTTCCGACTGACTGAGTAGCTGTTACCAGTGAGCGCCAAGAAACCGCCAGGTGTACGAGCGCTATACAAATCCCTTCAAATTCAAATTCAAATTAATAAACCAAAGACTCTGCATGTGGCGAGATAGCACTCACCAGGGGTATGGTGATCACGTCTATCCGAATGGTTGTGGGGGTCAGCAAGGATAAGAGCTGGTCGTAGAGACGGGAAGCAGTCGGGTATGACTGTTGCGGGCTGATCTGTAGGGTGACAAATGAATGGAGGTCGCAAATAAAGAAAAAATATACGGGGTCAGCGATAACGGCTGAGAATATCGGGCTTGTTTAGATAAGCTCAAGGGTCTGCCACATACCTTTAGGAAGAAGAGTAGCTCTGGGCCGTAGTCTGGCAGAAAGTAAATGGGAGCGAGGTAGCTGATGGGCCGTGTGTATGTAGTGAAAGGGAAAGAGTGCACATGTGCGTGGGTAGGATTGTAATAGACAACTAGAGCGCTAACTCTATTAGGATCAGCGCGGTGGAAAAGAGAAATAAGGGATCATATTTTCACAAACGAGCCATAGTAACATAGCATAATGAATACATGGTGAAACAACATATTTAAATGAGTGTTTGCAATGTATATCGTTTTGGAACGCATATAGGTAGAAGCGCCAACAAAAAAAATCATGTCTCAATCATGCATGGTGAGACAACATACTTTATAAAATATGAGATGTATACAAATTGTGTAAGTAACCTTGCAGTAAAAGCGCCAACAACATGCGTATGATGCATGCATGGTGAGACAACATACTTTATAAAATATGCGATGTATACAAATCGTGTAGATAACCTAGCTGTAAAAGCGTCAACAATAGAATATCATGTCACAGTATTATGTACAGGAATGGAATATAAATCTAAAGTAGAATAATGGAAAGGGTGTCTCATAGTCAAACAGAACAGTAATGAGTGTGAGTGAATCTAAGGCATCCACGGGTCATGGATGTGTAATCAAACAGGATGGAAGAAGGAAAAAGGAAAGATTGGTTTGATTCAATTACCCATATGGGAAGCAAGATAGAAGGAAAATGCAAAACTGCAAGCAGGATCATCAGGCACAAATTATGTGTCCAAAAAGTATTCCAGTTCAGAATCCATATTCTGGCCGTACTTGACTGAGTGCAAACGCATGATCCATGTCGCTTCCAATCTGCAAAGACGGAGTTTGCGGTTCCCTCCGCGTATGTTTGGTTTTGAAATGTCTATTCCATAGAATTCGAATCTCTTGTGTGTTGACTGGCTTGTACATTTGGCTATGTGTAGGGCCATGGGGTAGCGAGGATCCTGCTGATGCATCGCCCTGGCGTGTTCGCAAATGCGATCCTTCAGGGACCTGATTGTGCTGCCAACATACTGGCTGTGGCACACACATTCAACGATGTATACAACGAATTTCGTGTTGCAGTTTATGTTGGTGTTACTTTCATATTTCTGTTTGTGGTGGCCCTGGAATTGTTTGGTATTGATTCTCGTCCACTTGCACAAGCCACAATAGCCACATTTGTAGAATCCTTTCATGGGGGAAGTTAACCAGGCGTTTGTGTTGTGCGTGGGAGGCACAGTAGGGCTTAGTCTGGTGCGTAAGGTCTTACCACGTCTGTATGTGATCTGAGGTTTTGTACTGATACATGGTGCGAGAGTTTTGTCAGCCAAAAGTACATTCCAATGTCTATTGATGCTTTTTCTTACAACAGGGCTGATATTGTTGTAGTCCATGATCATCCTAGTTTGGGCATCGTTGCTGATGGTTTTATTCTTTGGTAGTAGCGTACTGTTCCTGTTAAGTGATTTGACCTTTTTGACAGCTTTATTGACCACCTTATGGTTGTAGCCACGTTTGAGGAAACGATTTCGCATGTCATCTATGCTGGCCTTGAATTCCACTTCCTCACTGTAGTTCCTGCGTGCTCTGACGAGTTCACTGTACGGTATAGTTTCAATCTGGTGTTTAGGGTGTGAGCTGTCGGCTCTGAGGATAGCGTTCATCACTCAGCCCCACGCTGTTCAACATCTACATGAGCCCCCTTGCGGCCATCGCACGCCAACACAACCTCAACATCATCTCCTACGCCGACGACACCCAGCTGATCCTCTCCCTCACCAACGACCCCGCCACCGCCATAACCAACCTACACGAAGGGATGAAAGACGTAGCAGAGTGGATGATGAACAGCCGCCTGAAACTGAACTCAGGTAAGACGTAAGTCCTCATCCTGGGATGATCACCATCCGCCTGGGATGACTCCTGGTGGCCCCCTGCCCTGGGCAGCGCTCCCAAACCAACGGACCATGCACGCAACCTGGGCTTCATACTGGACTCCTCCCTCTCCATGACCAGACAAGTCAACGCCGTCTCCTCGTCATGCTTTAACATCCTACGCATGCTACGGAAGATCTTCTGTTGGATCCCCACCGAAACCAGGAAGACGGTCACCCAGGCCCTCGTCACCAGCCGTCTGGACTACGGCAACTCCCTCTACGCCGGAACCACTGCAAAACTCCAGAAAAGACTCCAGCGGATTCAGAACGCCTCAGCACGACTCATTCTGGACATCCCCCGACACAGCCACATCTCCGCACACCTAAGAAACCTGCACTGGCTCCCCATCAACAAGAGAATCACGTTCCGACTCCTCACCCCCGCACACAAAGCTCTCCACAACCAAGGCCCAAGATACCTCAACGACCGCCTCAACTTCTACACTCCTACGCTCTGATCGACCAGCCACGCCCTCGCTGCCGTCCCCCGTATCCAAAGAGCCACAACGGGAGGAAGATCCTTCTCCTACCTGGCCGCCAAGATGTGGAACTCCCTCCCCACCCTCCTCCGCCTGACCCAAGACAACCTCGCCTTCAGGAAGCAACTCAAGACCTGGCTGTTTGAGCAGTAGCGGACCTCCCCTCCCCAAGCGCCTTGAGACCCTCCGGGTGAGTAGCGCGCTATACAAATGCCTTGATTGATTGATCGTTACATGAGGTCTCCTTCCTGAACAGCCTGGTGTGAAGTGTGTTGTTCAGAATATAGATTTCAAAGTCAAGAAAGGAAACTTTTTCAGTACTGTAGTTGCAAGTAAATTTCATGTCCATGTCATTTGTATTCAGATGTTCAAAGAAGGATTCGATCTGGGAGTGAATGCCGGACCAGAAAAGTAGGCGGCAGTCGATGTATCGCCCCTAGTATACTATTGAGCCTACCCATGACGCACCTTTAGTGCTCCAAATCCAAGTAGTCTCTAATGTGGCCATATAGAGGTTAGCAAACTAAGGGGAAAACCTCGAGCCCCTTTGTTTGTCTATACCATTTCTGGTTAAACATGAAAAAGTTGTTTTTGAGAATAATGCTCATCATGGTTGTAACCATATTGGTGTGTTGCCATAGATTTGCTGGTCTAGTGTTGAGATATTTGGACACTGCCACCAGTCCTTTGTCTTGATCAATAGATCAATCCTCCCTGCATGCTTAACTCCCTTGAATCCCATTGTTCATGACGAGCTCAGCTCGTCATGAGCACACGAGCAGTGTACTGCATGACGAGCTGAGCTCGTCATGAGCATGGAAGGGGTTAAAGAGGTTAAAGTGATTTCGGATGTTGTCAGAACAGCA